>NW_026099575.1:2766720-2874204 GCF_025091365.1 Daktulosphaira vitifoliae
CAATATGCAATTTAACTTTCTAAGGTCTAATATTTAAAAATATTGTCTGATGTTTGACGCACAATAGAAACAAAGCTTCTTAACGGTAGTCTGGAACCTTTTTTAAAAATCATTGTTAAGAAATGTTTTATTGATATTTTTTAGTTTCATATATTTCTCGAATTATTATTCAATAGTTGATTTTTAATCCAGACTTCATATCTTATAAGGGTTCCAAATTAATTTTTTTAAAGGACTACATAAATATTTAACTAATTTATAAATTAAATAGTGATATAATTAAGAAAATGTCATGAAAGATATCAATTTTTGACCGATAATTTCAAGAGTTATTTCTATTTTAAAATATTGAGCGGAGGTGAGGTGTGGTTTATGTTACTTTTATCATTACGCATTACTCTGTGGAGCTTTTCCTCCACTTAGTACTTCAAAAATGTTATTAAAATTCGAAATAATGGGTTAAAAATTGATATTGATATTTTTTCCTTAATATATAATTTTTTGTTTTATATGCTAGTTAAATATGCATGTTGCCGTTTAAAAAAAATTAATTGACACCCTTATGAGGAATAATTGTGACTAAAAACTTTATAAAATAAAAATGAATGAATTATTAAGCAATTTTGTTGCACAGTTTATATTCATATTATAGTTAATTGGAATAACTAAAATAAAAGTAAAAGAAATATTTTCTCTCACACTTTTTTATTTTATTGTGATTGATTGATTGTATTTAATTAATGATTAATATAAAAGAGATTATCATTAGCAAAATTTTCTAATAATTTTGATTTTCCAAAAATTTGAAATTCTATCAATATTTCCTTTAAAATTTGAANAGTTAAATATGCATGTTGCCGTTTAAAAAAAATTAATTGACACCCTTATGAGGAATAATTGTGACTAAAAACTTTATAAAATAAAAATGAATGAATTATTAAGCAATTTTGTTGCACAGTTTATATTCATATTATAGTTAATTGGAATAACTAAAATAAAAGTAAAAGAAATATTTTCTCTCACACTTTTTTATTTTATTGTGATTGATTGATTGTATTTAATTAATGATTAATATAAAAAAGATTATCATTAGCAAAATTTTCTAATAATTTTGATTTTCCAAAAATTTGAAATTCTATCAATATTTCCTTTAAAATTTGAACTCATCATTATGGCTATTTATATATACTACTTTTGTCAAAAATATGAGTACTATATTGAAATGATTTTTGCTCATGACCTATTACAATTATAACGTTCACTTTTGATTAAGATTATTTTAATAATAATATACAAGTTCAAGTATAAATAGATAATTTTATATATTTTTTATGTAACTAATGGTATTTTGTGAGATAATTGAAACGTGTTTCTCTCAGCTGCGTACAACGATCTAAGATAGAATGATTACACATAGAGGTTTGATTTAAGGCAAGTTTCTTATTAATATAACAGTAAAAACTCATGTTCATTCCGACGAGCGATTTAGTCTTATTTTATTTCTAATATTGACTTATCAAAAATTACAAACATTTTTGAAAATAATTAAATTATTTTTTTATTTGAAATCTTTAAAATAATTCTCTGATCCATATAGTTGTTCAGATTACACAGAACTTTGTAAAATTGTGTAGCAAAAAGTTTTTATGATCTAAAAGTAAAATGGATTCCTTAAAAAAATAAGCGACAAATTTTTAGTTTTGTCCACATATTTAAAAATGATGGTATCTTTGTGAAGTTCATTGCTATAAGAGAGGAGCTAATTTAATTAAAAAAATACACATTTAATATAAATATGATGATGAAAATTTATAATCCTTTGTGATTTAGTATCGGCGTTTTAACACTAATAGTTACTTAACTTATGTTAGATTTTCTGCCACAATATAAAAATAATAATTTGTTGTCAAATTACAAAAGTGCTTACTAAACCACCAAAACGGTGGTAGTTTAAACTTAACAGAAAGATTTTAGAACTACATTCATTGTCTTTTTTTATACTATAAACGATTGTACTTTGTTTTCGTAACAACCAACTCTTGTTTGAAGGAAGACATTTTTTTTATTACGTTTATGTTTGCTTTGTGCTTAACTGCATCACTGAGGCCATATGTGAAATTGTAATGCATGAAAAAAATAAATAACATATAAAAAAATAAAAAGTTATGAATATATTTATATGTCTAATGACTTAAATTATACATTGTATTATCATAAAATGTTGTAAAATTAAAAAAACATATAATATTATTAATTGATTTGTGTAACACATTAAATTAATTTTTTTGGTTGTTTAATATTTAAAAAAAAATTATGAAGACTAATAATTAATTATGAAATTAGTAGAAAGACAATTGATATTTATATATATATATATATATGTATATATATATATAAATTAATAGTGAATTATGACTTTATGACTACTAGATTTCGGTATTAAAGACAAAAAAAGTTATTAGGAACGAGTCTTTAATAATAAAATAATGTATACGATACTTCATCATTTGGTTTTAATTACATTTTCCACGCTTTATACTAAAGAGTATTATTAAAAAATAAAACAGTTCTCAGTTACAAGTCTTGAAAAAAAAACAGAAATTTTTCATTTAAAATGAAAAGTTTTTCCTTTGGTTTTAATTTAAAAATATATAAAATTTTAGAATTAGAATTTTTAAAGTGTGAATTAATGCAATAAAACTACAATTAAAGTATTAAAAGTAATTTTTTATTATTATTATAAAATCTAGTTATTTAAATCTAATTAGAATGATAGTTTTAAAATGAATTTAAGTAACATCTCAAATTAATTGTAAGAAAATATAATAATACAATAGACACATAGATATAGAAATGTGACAGGTTCATTTTTAGGATAATTATTTTAAATGCCGAAAGATTTAATTGTATAATGTAAATCAAATGCCATAAGTTGTTACGAAAAGAAGGTATCAATGAAATGATTATGAAAAAGTTACTTAATTTTATATAAGTTTATTTTCAGATAAATTATTTGAAAAGAAGTAAATTTCCTTAACTTTATGTAGGGTGCAGAGTCGTTTGCAAAGTTATCCCTCCGGCCCTATCTAAAGCACGTCAGACTATGCGTAGAAATAGATTTAAAGTATATCTGTTTAAAGATAATAAAACGGAAAATAATGGTTTGATGATTAAATAACATAACCTAGTACAAGCCGTAAATAAACAATAAGAATAATGTATTGAAAAAGATAAATCTAGTCAAACTTTGTTATTGTTGAAAAGTTTAGCTGACACGGGGAATGAAAAACAAGTTAGCCTTTGCATAGTATTAAATTTAAATTAACTTCCATGAAACCTTTTCGGTGTGACTCGGAGCAAAATTATAAGCCATGTTTTAACAACAACGCCTTAGCCGAATTAAGGGCTTAAAGTGGAAGTTGATTAGCACCCTTGTACATACACCAATTAACTTAGAAACGTCGTTTGAATATTTTCCTGAAAACATTTCTTTGATCTAAAGTTAAACGAAAATGTTGATCGAGTGTTAATGTTATTTGTTTTCTAAGCTAAGCTAAAATTTATGCATATATAAAAGGGTGACATTTTACACCAAATTAACTAGTAATCAAAGGGTAATACATAATGACGATGATTAACCATATAAATGTATTATGTGCTCCTTTATGTATATAATAAATAAGGCTATAAATTTTCATTTTCAGTCCAAACCCGTTTTGTACACCATAAGGAACATGAAATATTGTAATATAGAATATCATATCACTATTCTTTTCAAAAGTTTTATTTTCATTGATATTTACGCCGATTAAAAACTTTAAATGAAACTTCTGCAAAAACATAAAAAGTACACAGAAAAATTTTACATGCAAAACCATCGATATTTCTTATTATACATTAGGCGTCATACATCTATTAAAATATTAATACAATATAAAGCTTTTTATTATAACATACTTCGTTTGTCGGTCTACAAAATGTGTTCCATTCATCACATTAAGTATTATACTTTATTTTTGCCTTTTTAGGCCAATTAAAGGCAACCTCCCCCACAGAAAAGGTTTTCTCAACCATTAATACTCTGGGAAGGGCGGTTGGTCCGTCACCGGAGAATGGGATGACGACTCCAATTACCGAATTGATCTCTCGCTGGGCAAATGAAGCCTCCCGTGACCGAGTTTGGAACCCGAGGCCAGTGAGCGTCAAGCACTGCCGCGTTACCGACTCGGCTACACCGTCCCATTGTTCTTTATAAGTGCTAATATGAAATGTAGTGATATTTCTAGACATTTATTTATCACGTAGAAAGAGCCTGATATTTTCTTTAACTATCGTCATTGATACACATCTAAAATGTTTAATTTAACGTTGATATGGTGCATACAATTCCATTAGTTCCAATGTATATTTAAATTGAATTATTATATTAAAATGTAATCAGTACATTTCTATTGTTTATATTAATTTATTTTTCAGTTTAAAACCACTGGATATTTGATATTTATTTAAGAAAATTAATAAAAATTTTAAGTATTAAACGACATTGTAATATCTAAGTATTATTGTGTTTAAAAACAATAAATTATGTTGACTCAACACTTGAAAAAAGCTACGAAGAAAACTGTTTTCTTGTGGCAATGTGGTATAAATATGTTGCGTATGAAAAAAATTCTGTCTAATCAGTCAGTTTTTTATTTAAAAAAATTTTGTGGCAAAGTTAAAAGTTAAATTGATTACGTTATAATTTTTATTCGAATTAATTGATTTTAAGATATAGTTTTTAAAGAATTCACTAATGAAGTCTATAAAAAAGATGTTTTCGATATTGGTTTTTATAAAAATAATCGTTTACTATTGTGTTAATGGGTCACTGGATCCCAGCTACTTAACATCTGATGATAATCGAAGCGAAATAGTTGAAGGTTACATAAATTCGCACAATTTGGAAAGAGAATATTTTGTCAGTGACCTAGAAGAAACCAAAAATATGTTTGACCATCAACTCTTAAGGGAAATTAGACGTACATACACAGAAGTCAAGTGTAGCTACATAATAACTTCAATGATTTACATGCAATTACTGAAGTATTTCTTAAATAATAAAGATGAAATAATATTAACATCACTTGATGATTTTTCGTTTGTATACGAAGCTGCTAAAATGTTAGCAACTATGCATAACCATCGATTTTTAAATTCGGGTTGTGATCTAATGTGGATATTCTATATGTACACTAACCGAGTGCACCAATTTATTATGAAATCAGCATTATATAAAGATCAAGACTATCTAGAGAACAACATTGAAATTTTAAAAATTCATGATATTGTTTATGAAATCCTTGAAAATTCAATGAAAGCATATACAGCGCATTTGACTGGCTACTCCAAAAAAAATCTACCCTACATGACAAATATTGAAAGATATATCAATGATTCTGCAAAAAATATTACACATATGCATCCCAAACATTGGCTTATGATTAAAAATAAAAAAAAAATAACTCATCAAGTTTTCTGGAACTCTGGATATGGTATAAATTACACAGGCTATGAATTAATTACTTTAGAAAATCTACAATTAAATCAAAAAATAAACAACTTTGATGATGTAATCAGAATCTTAGTTGCGGAATTTGGGTTATTGGAAGTCATTGGACAACAATTTTCAAACACTTTACGAATTCTTTTTTATGAAGCTAAAGACTCTGAAAATATTCTAAGTAAACAAATAAAATCTCTAAGTTTATTTCAGTACCATTATATACAAATGTTCCATATATGTATGTTACGGCTACTTTTAAAACACTTAATGGCTCTGAAAGAATTGTTCTCGTTAACGCAAACAAGGTTATGGAGTCCTAAAAAAATTTTTACTCTACAAAAATCAAATAAGATCATGCACGATGCTTTAACAAAGTTTTTAAGAATGTTTAACATGAAAAAAGATAAAGACATGATCAAAATATACCAAGTATTTGAAACCAATACACTTAGGTTTTGTACAGTGAAGAAAATAGATGCTTTAATGGAATATGTAGTGAGTTCGATAGACAAAATACCATTAAAACAAATTGAAAACTTTAAGTGTTCAGATTTAACTAGTTTAAGGAAATGGAACATAGAAAATCCTCTATCGGAATTACAAAAGGTGATAAAAAGAAAATTCTACCTAAACACCCCATATAATATTATTCATGTAATTTTAAAAACTGAAGAATTTATAAAATACGTTAAAAATATTGTCGGCGATTTCGATTTTAATATAGTTCACTCATTTATTCAAGTAAAGCTCTCATCAGAATTTCATATACTAGAAAATAAAGAAAACGATAAATCTTTTAACTTACATTAATATGCAAATAAATCAATTAAGTAAATGACATTTTTAATGGGTTCGTGTAATTGAATTTGAGATTCGACACTCCAAAACCCTAATCGAACCACTTCTAATTATAGATTTTATTAAGTATAATGTCGTTAAGTAAATGTGTCATCGGTCAAGTTCTTTGAGAAGAATAATCTATTGCACCTTAAGAGAATTTAGCTGTTATATTTATGATTAAATTTCAAAAAAGGCAAAATTAAAAAAACAATTTCTTAGATTAAATAAATCAATTTTTTTAAGAACTATAATGGAAACTATTTAACTAAAATAATAATGCAAGAATTGTAACTTTTTGAATTATACTTTATATTATACATAAAATTCATTGTATTTAATAGAAATATCAACATAATAGGTTTTGGTTTTAATATTTAGTGTATATTTATATAGGATATATTTTGTTATTATTGTTTGTTTATTATTAAAAACTTCAATTTCGCCTACAAAGGTCATTTTTTATAAATATAAGATTTTATATATTACAGATTAAATAGGACATGTAATTTTTTCAAATTTTGGAAAAATTGATTAACTTATCAATTGAATTGATAAGTTTATTTCAATTCTTCCTTTCTTCTCTATATTTATTTGCTATGAAATCATAATTTTACTGTACACGAAACCATGGGAATAGATTTAAAAACATTTATTAATATACAGATATATTGATTTATTTAGTAAACATGAGGATTTTTATAAGAAAACTAGAATAAAAATAAGCAGTGAAATATTTTTTAGTAATAAACATGTGGATTTTTAAGATAAAAATATTTATTTAAATCTAATTTTAGGATGATTTATAAAATTTTAATAAATTACAAATAAAGTAAAAAAAAATCGATTTCATTGATAATGTACATTTGTACAATATTTTTGATGGACTTAATTAAATTTTATTGATTTAATATTTACAAATAAATCTATCAATGAATAAATGATTTCTTCATATATTTTAAAATTGACGTTATCATTGGAATATAATGTAATATAATAGAATATAATATATGGAATATAATAGATGTGATGAACATAACTTTACTAGTATGAAGTTTTGGCGAATTAAAACAATAAATTAAACAATTTCAATCTGTTTGGTATAACTACCAATTGGGAAAACGGAGAATTTTAAATATTCTGAAACAATAAATAATATATTTTTATTTTATTATAAAGCCTTATTATTATATTTAATTGTATTGAATTTAAAAAAAAATACAAACAAAATTGCCAAAACGACTTGGATAAATATGAATCTATTACTAAAAATATAACTTAAATGTTAATTTTTTTTAATAGAATATAAATTGAGAAATATTTGTAATATACATTTCGTATATTTAATAAGCAATGCAAGTTTAGAATTGAATTGGAAAGTCAAAAAAAGAAGTCTGTTTTCTTATCGAAAAATATAGTTTCTTTGTATTTGAAACTTTTAAACAAAATGTACATATTTATCTGATCGTTTTACACTTTTATAATTTGATAGTTGATTGATTAAAGTGTTCATTTAATTCTTTGGAGATTGAAACGTTTAATAATTTTCAATCCAGCATTTTGATGTTTTTTCTTTTTAATATCTACAGATTTTTAAAATACGATAAACTTATTGAGCATTAAAATTTCTTACAGTTAAGGCTTAATTAATTTTGAATTGTACAATTTGAGAAAATTTTAATTTTGTGAAATTCAACAATATGGTTAGTTTTTAGAACAAAGAAATTTACACAGTATATTATGAAGTATACACGTTTTTTTCGATTTGTATGAATAAAATTATATTTTAAGTAATAAGTTTTTAAAGCGGTACATTAAACAAGTAATAATTAATTTATCACGGATTTCGAAAGTTTATTTAAAATAGAAGGATATGTAAATCTTCTTATATGCAGTAGTTCTCTAAATTGTAATAAATCAGTTAAGTGAAAAATTTTAAATGATTTTATTTTAATGCATGTAAATAAAATCCAAAATGCACATTATACTAGTACTTAAGGTAAACATTTTCAAACACATAAAAAATATCATTTTTGACGTCATTAGAACAATTATTCGACTAATTTCCTGTAGATAACCATGTAATAATTTTTCGTAATACCAGTGCTTTTTGCATTTTTTCATTTTATTTGGTTCTATAAGTGTTTAATCCATAAAACATACAAGTAATCACATAAGTTATAAGTCAATAGATACAATGCATCTACTATTTTTTTTTGTTTCAATGATTTATTTAATAATAATAATTTAATTAATTCATAATAGTACTAATTAAGTACTTTTATCAAACCTTAAGGTTTTAAATTGTTTCACGAAAAATATTTTTCATTTAAAAATATATACGCAGTAATTCTTTTAACACAACTTTTATGCTAAGAATATTATTTTTGAAATATTTTATATGTATATTTTAATCTATAAATTTTTTTTCTAAATTAAGTATATTACATTATTTAAAAAATGTTATATTTTAAAGTTTCAGGTTACCTGGAATTTTTTCAAAAGCTTAGTTGAAAAAAATCTACTTTTAATACTCATGTATTAAAATTTTAACCTCCGGTATAACGGGAAGGAGTCAGATTATTAAAAATGTACGTCGTATAAAAGAGATATACTTTACGATGACTATAAAAAAAAATTTATTAATCAATACATTTTGAAAAAGGTATAGCAATAAATGGTGAAAATATAAATGTTTTTACGGAAGTTTTAACACAATATAGTGTTTTCGAATATGGCAGAGTTTTCACCATAAAGACAAGTGATGTGGATAATTTTTTTGTTTAAAAATAAAGTATATACTTTACAAGTAATGTATTACATTATACTTAATTAAAGATACATATAAGGTATCTAGTTTTCCGGAACATTTTCAAAAGCTTACATTTTGAATGGAAGTTGCTATTTTGAATCCATCCTATGAACAGTAATTATAAAACAAATAGTTTTAATTCCATCCATATTTCAAAAATTTTTGGCAGCTTTAAGCAGAAATATTAAAAAATTTAAAAATTTACTAATTTTGAAGATTGTAATTTTTTGGGAATTTTCATGATTCACGAGGGAATATTATCAATATTTTTACACTAATGCATTAACTTGATCTGATTTGTGATCTAATAACATATCATTGAAAAAAGTCGTTCTAGAAGGAACTCAGAAAAAGGGAACAAACAGGAAAAAACACAAACTCAATACATTCTCAGATTCACATCATAGCTAATAATTCTTTAATTATACAATTTCTTTATTGATTATGTCAGTAGAATACTTTGATAACTTGACACTTCAATAACTAATTTCCTAGAAAATTGTCTAAAAATGAAAAAACTCTAGATTTGTTTAATTTTTGCGCTATACTAAAAACTAGACAAATTATTTTTAGAAAATTTTAAATGTAACACACGATGTTATATTTTAAAAAGTTTACACAATATAAACCTATTACTTTCAATATATATTTTTCTCATTTTCAGTATCAACTTAAGTGCTGCAATATGATAAAAATTGCATGCAATTTATTTTTTAATCCCAAACTAGTAATCTTACTTATCTAGTCAGTATAATATTTCAAATCTTAAAGCTTTCTAGTTGTAATGTATATATGTCAACGTAAAAGTGTTAGTATTTTATTTTTTGAAAAATTTTCAATGAAATTTGTGTTTTTGTAATTAGTAAATATCGATAAAAATTAAAAAAATTAAAGTTTTTATATAAAAATCCTTTACTTGACTCAACAAAAACTTTTCAGAAATATCAGTCACACAGTAGGTCCAGTTTTGATAGTTCAAATGGTATTCAAATCATTTTATCGTTAAAAAATATAAAAAAAGTTAATAATAAAGAAATATACTTTATATTTTAAAAGAAAATGTTTATGCTCGATAAACGATTTAATATATTTAATTTAATAACTAATGCACGCGTGCATCAAGCTTTTAATTGTCTTGTGTTCATTCATCACATCTCCATTAGTCGTATACGAATGATGATTGGATTTAATGTAGAACACTATATACGTATATGTTTAATTTATTTTCTGTTTCAAAAGTTTATAACTTTTGTTTATAAGATGAAATATATAGAAGTGTTTTAATTAATGTTGTGATTATTCTTGTGTCAACAAAAGTTAATAATATCATTATACTTATAACAATAATAATGGTAAGTTTTATTAACAAAATCTTAGTATTTCCAAGTAATTTTGAAAAATTTTTAAATATTCATTTTTATGAATATTTATTATATGTATTTTATATGAACGCTTTATCTCGTCTTCACATTAATCAAATAAATGTCATCTAAGATGTCTGCTATGCTTCTACATTATTATTATAAATCAAAACAGACGATTTACACTTGACAAGTATGACAGTTTTTAAGTGCCAGGTTCTAGTCCCTTATATTGAACGAGTTTAAACTTACAATTAAAAAATATAGCTCGAATTCACATTATTCCAACTACATATTAAAAATCATGTTTTAATAATGGAGAAATTTATTATTTTTACTTCATTTAATAACTGAATAAAACTGTTTCATATTTATGGAATTTTAAAAAAAATATAAATTGTAATTTTATAAAAATAATAGAAACCATTATCGTTACACGGGGTCATAAGTACTCAGTTTAATATTATGAACATAATTCACAAATACTTTATTTACTGTAGATTTTGGAAAATTGAATTTAAAACGTGGACTATATATAATATTTGTACATAATTAATTATTACATAATTAATAAAATTAGAAACCATAATTTGATTTTAATGCAATGGAAGATACAAATGATATGTTTAGAATAAACTGGAGTAAGAGTACAATATTGAAATAATTAATTAAATTTTAGTTATGAACTAATGGTCGATGAATATAAAATCTTAGTTTATTTTAGTCGTTATAAATACATTGTAATAACATTCAATACATTTTATAGATTATAAAAAAATTGTCATCTTATCATACAATATAACATTGAAAAATTAGCAAATTCTGGAAAAATAAATTAACAATGTCTGACTTATTTTTAATTGAAAGTGCTCGACAACATTTTTCAGGGAAAAATATTTACGATGAAAAAACATTATTGGCACACCGTGAGCGTTTAAAAATATTATCAAAAACGCCTATTGCCGCCAGCGTTTTACGATATAAATCCTGAAATTTTTACCAGACCTGCCCAAGGACATTCCAAAATTACTTTAAAATTTTGTTGAAATCTGTATTTCGACCGAGTTATGAGTTTTTTTTAAGTCCATATGCATAGTTTAATAATATTTATCTATTATTTTGTCTAAATTTTATTTTGAATAATAATTAGTAGTTTATTATAAAGTATTTTACCTGTGGATGGGGGATAAGAATATTTCCACGGTTCCTTTGCCAGTCGTAAGAGGCGACTAATGAGGTTGCGTCAGGTCGACAGCCAACATAAAATTTTTGTCAAATAGTATGAGGTGTCCTGAACAAAATTTAGGCGAATTGTCCCACTCAATTTTACGTAGAGACAATAGGTAAGAGGGAATAGAGTAGTTAAAAACGGAGAATACCTCAGGAATAAAGTGTTTGATACCAGCCGGACAACTTGTGTGGTAGCTGTTTCACCAGTCATGTATACAGGTATACCCAACAATTGTAGTGTCAACAGTGTAGAGACAACACTACTTAACTCTCGTGTATAAGGGAGAAAGATTGATACAAAGTATGAATAGGTACTTGGAATGTTGGAACATTAACTAGTAGAAGTGGAGAATCAGAAGAAGTATTGAAGAGGAGAAAAGTTAACATTTGTTATGTGTAGGAAACTATGTGGAAAAGAGAGAAATCGAAGGAAATAGGTGAGGGTTATAAAATAATATACTAAGGTAAGTCTAGTACGAAAAATGGTGTAGGGATAATAATGGGTGAAAAAATGAAAAGAAAAGTAGTAGACGTAGCTAGGAAAAGTGACAGAAGTATGGTCGTAAAATTGATATTCTAGGAAAAAGTGCTGAATGTAATAAGTTCCTATGCACTGCAAAAATAGGATGTGATGAAATAGACAAGGCAGTGTTTTGGAGAGAGATTGATGAGGTGATGCAAGGGCTACCTGGCAATGAGGATGCGGTGATAGGTGGAGATATGAATGGGCATGTAGGTAATGAGAGGAGAGGATATGAAAGAGTACATGGAGGGTATGGTTTTAGTGGAAAGAATGAGGCTGGAGAAAGAATCCCGGATTTCGTAGTATCGTATGATATTGCCGTGGTTAATACTTATTTTAGAAAGAGGGATGAACATTATATAACGTATAAGAGTGGAAGGTCACAGATTGATTATTTAATGCGAAAGAGAGAGAGCGTAAAGCGAGTAAAGGATTATTAAGTTATACCAGATGAGAGTGTAACTACACAGCATAGACTGATGGTAATAGAGTTGTCGTGTACCGAGAAGAGAATATACAAAAACAGAAGGAACACAAGAGAAAAATCGAAAATCCGATGGTGGAAATTGAAAGGGGAAAATGAAAAAGAGTTTGTCAAGACCGTAAAAAAGAGGGCAGTGTGGAATGTCAAGGGAGACATAAATGATATGTGGAATAAATTTGCTAGTTGTGTAAAGAATACAGCAAAGGGGATTGTTGGTGAGAGTAGGATTAGAGCGCCAGGAAAAAAGAAACCTGGTGGTGGAATGAGGACGTTAAAAAAATTATAGAAAGTAAGAAAAAGCAATTCAATGACAGAAGATCAAAAAGAGAGACGATTGAATACAGTATAAACGTTTGTGCAAATAAGCCAAGTGTGTATAAAAGGTGTATACAAAGTACTGATAATAGGGTACTCTCGGGTGATGATGATGTGAACAAAGACGAAAAGAGTATTTTGAAAAGTGACTGAATGAGGAGTATTCCAAAGAGACATTTGAGGTTATATCGTGGAATGAGGGATTGGTAGATTTAATTAGTGAGAAAAAGGTATGGGAGGTTATGGCATCAATGTATAAGAATAAAGCAGTAGGATCAGATGAAGTGCTAGTAGAAGTATGGAAAATATTAGTCGGTGTTGGCATAAGGTGGTTGAAGGAACTTTTAAATAAAATCTTATTAGAAGGGAAAATTCCAAATTATTAGAGGAATAGTATTGTGGTGCTGATATTTAAAGGTAAAGGTTATATACAGGAGTGTGGAAATTATAGTGGCATAAAGCTTATGAGTCATAGTATGAAAATTTGGGAAAAGGTAACAGATTAGAGAATAAGAAAAGAGACATCGGTATCTAAAAACCAGTTTGGATTTATGCCTGGTAAGTCAAAAATGGAGCCAGTATTTTGTGTAAGACAACAAACAGGAAAGTTTAGGGAAAAGATAAAATGCTGTGTATGGTATTTATAGATTTGGAGAAAGCGTATAATAGAGTACCGAGGGAGGTTTTAAAGTGGGCAATAGTGAGAAAAGGAGTCCCGAAAAGGTACATTAATATAATAGAAGATATGTATGATGGCACTTATACCAGGGTAAAAAGCGTAGGAGGAGTAACAGAAGGTTTTCGGGTAAGAGTAGGAGTGTGTTATATTTGTAGTTATTTTTGCACAATTATAGTTGTGCAAAAGAGCGGTGGTATGGACGAGGATGTAAGACACAGAATTAAGTGCTGGTGGTTGAAGTGGAGACAAGCGTCTGGTGTCTTATGCGATAAAAGAATTCTAATGAGCCTTAAAGATAAATTCTACAAGACTGTAGTGAGGCCAGCTATGGTGTATGGTTCAGGGTATTGGGCGATTGACAAGAGAAAAGAGCAGAGGATATATGTAGCAGAGAGGAGAATGCTTAGATGGATGAGTGTAGTGACTAGAAAAGATAGTATAAGGAATGAGCATATAAGAGGAAATATAGGTGTAAAATCAATCATGGATAAGTTGAAAGAAAATAGACTTAGATGATTTGGTCATGTTATGAGGTGAGAAGAATCTAAAGCTGTAAGAACAGTTATAGAAATGAATGTTCAAGGAAGAAAAGGTAGAGGAAGACCAAAAAAGTGATGGAAGGATGCTATCGAATGCGCTATGAGGACAGCTGATATGAGCGTAGATGATATGGGAGATTGTGTCAAGTGGAAGTTTAGGATAAGGGTGGTCGATCTCAAGTAGTTGGGATTAAGGCGATGAAGAAGAAGAAGAGTTTATTATGAAGTATAATTGTGAACACGTCTAAGTATTTTGTAGTCATATTACAAATTTTTAAAATTATTAATCAATTTTAAGGGAGACTAATTTTCTATAAATCTGCTTTTGGAGTTATATTTATTGTACACATTACATATTGTGCCTGGCGTAGCCAGGTACTCCTATTGGAATCAGTGACCTGTAAAGACAGCCCGAAGGGCCTAGTGCGCTCTTTTTAAATTCCTTCCAAATAAATTGTGAGAAACTTTATTTGATTTTGATAGAGGTTGTTATTAAAGAACTTAGACGACACGAGGTTTCTAAATGGCGTGAGCCGTAGTTTATTGTATAGGTTACAACAAAAGAATAGAACCNACTGGCCTTTTCCTATAACTATTATTTTGGATTCATTTTGTTCGAAAAATTAAATTAATTTTGGTTAAATTTACTGCTAAATATTTCGAGTTGTTAATTGAAAGAATATTTGTTTTTTAAATAAGTTTTATTACATGAGAATTGGTTAAAAGTCTTTATATACTGATTTATTTAAGATTTTTAATTTATAAGAGATGTAAAATTTGGATAACTATAAACAGAAAAATATACAGCTATTCTGAAGTAAAGTATGAATATATTTTCCATTTTTAAGTTCTACTTAACTCAAATTTTTTAATTAATTAAGCCGACTCTACTTTTATCATTTAAACGTCGTGCATATCTTTAAACTTATTAATTTTTCAAACATATATTTTTAATTAGTAAGTCTTTTATTATATNATTTAGTAATATTTATTTTTTAAACCATTTAATTTTATAAAAAATAACTTGCCTTTTCCTATAACTAATATTTTGGATTCATTTTGTTCGAAAAATTAAATTAATTTTGTTTAAATTTACTGCTAAATATTTCAAGTTGTTAATTGAAAGAATATTTGTTTTTTAAATAAGTTTTATTACATGAGAATTGGTTAAAAGTCTTTATATACTGATTTATTTAAGATTTTTAATTTATAAGAGATGTAAAATTTGGATAACTNTATTTAAGATTTTTAATTTATACGAGATGTAAAATTTGGATAACTATAAACAGAAAAATATACAGCTATTCTGAAGTAAAGTATGAATATATTTTCCATTTTTAAGTTCTACTTAACTCAAATTTTTTAATTAATTAAGCCGACTCTACTTTTATCATTTAAACGTCGTGCATATCTTTAAACTTATTAATTTTTCAAACATATATTTTTAATTAGTAAGTCTTTTATTATATTTACTTTTTTGTCTACTAAAGTAATAATATTATACGAGGCCCAAAGGGTACCTAGTCTGGTGCAGAGTCTAGTGTTTTTATATTACAATTTACCTTTTAAAATACTATTTTAAGTTCATAAAATAATTTAATAGGATTTGGATTTTATTATAACATAGACTATTTTTAGTTATGTTATGAAGAGAGAGAAACCGAAAGTTTTAAGAACAATTATAGAAATGAATGTTTAGGGAAGAAAAGTTGTAAAAAATGTAATTTTTTGTATTATGCCATTTAAATTTATAATTCGTTTTTATCTTCCGAAAAATTGTTGAAGGTTAAAAAATCGGCTTTTGGAAAATGATTACGAATGTAGTCTTCTTGAATTTTTTTTTCAAATTGCATCCATTGTGACAAAACAACTCTGAAATAACTTTTATCTGATATCTTTCTCAATCTCAAATTTTTTATTAGACAATTCTTACCAGTAATGTAGATCAAGTATATTGATCCCATCATTTTATTATTAAATAGATATTTTAACTTTAAAAGTAAATTAGTAAATTATTAATTAATTTTCTATGCTATTAAGACCATGTTACATTCAGATTATAATAGAACTTTATGTCATTCAAGAATTTAAAACACTAATAAAACGATTATTAATTACTCTCTTAGGAATATTCTAATGTATAGAGGAAATAACTTGAGTTTTAATATTTTTAATTTTAATTATGATGAATGAGTGAGGAATCGGAAGTTATAAGAACAGTTATAGGAATGAATGTTGAAGGAAGAAGAGGTAGAGAAAGACAAAAAACGAGAAGGAGGGATGCTATTGAATGTGATATGAGGACAACTGATGTGAGCGTTGATGATGTGGGAGATCGTGTCAAGTGGAAGTTTAGGATAAAGGTGGCCGACTCCAAGTAATTAGGATTAGGTTGAGGAAAAAGAAGAAATAAGAAGACACACAATTTTATTTATGTAATGTGATAAAAAATTTTGATTTGGGGTTAAAGTCCAACGTTGCTCTAAAAAAATACGTCATCTTAGTAGTTAATATAATCATCTTATTTATTGAAAAATATTTAAAAAAAAAAATAAGTGTTTTCTTAAATAGTTAATTCTTTTTTCTTTATTATAATTACATATCATGATATTGTATTGTTAAATTACTAAACTGTATGATTATTTTGTTATTTTGCATAAAAAATACCTAGTTATGAATTTATTTATTTGCTCGTTAAATCTTACTCGATACTAATTGGACTGTTATCCCGTCAATGGGCTTAGAATACACTTTTATTTATAATTTTATGTCATTGCACTACTCATTTAATAGAGCTCACTATAAATACTTAATTTGTATTTTTTAATATTTTGTATAGCTTAAAAAAAAATATTATTTATAGCTACCATATACTACAAATTATGTGCGATAAATGAAAAATGAGCACACTTTTACACCAGGTTACTCTACTATTTATGTATGTCTATCATTGATCGGTAGCTTACGATATTTTAAACTTTGAATAAAAACACNTATTTCATGTGCACAAATAAAGTTAATTTTAATAGAGGAGCTATGTTAAGTTCCATATTTCATTAAATTCTATAGCGTGTATGTAGACTATAATTAAAATATTCATTTACCCTCAAGCCTACACGTTAGAGATTGAAAATAATTTCATTTGTGTAGGGGTGAATCTGCCCAATACTCTGTGTTCTAAAAAAATATCTGGTCCCCTATACAAAACTTCAAAGTATGCTATTCATTGTATATCTTATGTCCAAGAATTTATGTCAACATTTTTAAATTAAATAGAGGATGAATGTTATATTTCATGTGTAAAAAAGTTAAGTTTGTTTTATGCGCTTCAAAAATTTTAATATCTACAATTTGCCATTGAAACGTATTACTTGTATTTGTTCTCTTGAATAATTAAGAAAGTGATATATCGGCTTCTATAAAATAGCTACAGATTTTTATATTATTTTGAACATTTTAAATTTAGATTTTTACAACCTAACATTTTATGAACAAATTTTGCTTAAATAATAATTTTCAAAATTATAAAACGATTTACAAACGTCATTTATTGCGCTTACAATAGAATTTAAATTCAAATATCTCATTGTAAAATACTATAATTACTATTATTAATCTTTCGTAATTCACAAAATATATTATATTATATTTTTATGCTATTTGTTGTTTTATTTTTAATCAATTTAAAATATATTCATTTTTTTTTTTGTAAAAAATTAATAATAAAAATATTTTTATCAAATTACATGTAGTAGATGAAAATACAAAAGATGAAATTTCAAAAACTATTAAAAGTATGAAATAAACCTTTTAATGCTTGACTTTTATATAATATTGATAAAAATATTGTTCTAGTTTATGGTAATAGATGATTGTACGCTAAAAGAATTTTTGAATATTTTTTAAATGAATATTCCAAATATATTGTTACCTGCTTAATTGAAAAAAGTGGATTCGGAGCGAATTCTACATACAAATATATTTTAAAATTTACTTGGCAAATCTATAAAGTTAATTTTTAACATGCTAGTTAATGTATAAATTAAATCTTTTTAGTCGTCATACAATAATTAAAAAAGATTATTTCAAGGGAGTTAACAGCATCTCCTGATACTCTTCTTAAATATGTCATTATCGATATATATAATTGATGTTAAAGTCATAAACCATTTAAAATCAGTGGTTATTAATTTATTCGAACAATTATATTTATATAAGAAGTAACATGAAAAAAAAAATCATACTTTTCAAGATGAATTAAATATTTTTTTTTTTACTTTTAAAATAATAAAAATATAGACAATAATAATAAAAACTTTAAAAGTTATCATTGATTTTTTTTTTATATCAACAAAACTAATAAAAACATAATATTATTTTTATAATTTTTACACACAAAAAATGACTTGTATTATTTTATATTAGAACCATCTATTGAAAATACGTCCTTAAGGTTACATTCCTCATAAAAACAATTATTTAGCATTAATTTATAACTTAGAATAAAGAAGTTTTACTAAAGTGATCGATAAGTTGAAATTCGTTTGGTTGAGTAAAATTCTTTTGAAATAGTTTTTTTTGAAGTAATTACCTGTAAAATAAAATTTCATTGTTTTAATTAAAATCATTAAATTATTGTGAAAAATATAGCCTTAATACAGCTCGACGTTTTTCGTCGTATATAAGAATAAATAATTTTAAAAACTTAACGGTTTCCCAATAAGTTTAAAAGGTGAGTAACACGACTGCAAATATTGTTCCTATTCTTTGGATTCATAAATTAAATTAATTTTATTTAATTCAATACCTTTTGCGAAATGTTTCTTTTTTATCACCAAACTAAAATAAGCTTAAGTTTTTCATCCCTGGAGAGATGAAAAAAAATTAACTACATATTATTGATGAGTTTTCTGAATAAAACAATATTTTCCTATTCATATACTTGAAATTTTCATGTTTCCGAGAAAGGGCGTCTTGTTCTTAATATATAGCCCTGTATAATCAAAAAACACATTTCAAGTAAAGTTCGGTTAAAGTTAAATAACTCAAACTTATGATTATATATATTCGAAAAACCAACAGTCGAATTTATAATTGAAAAAACTCTAGACAAAGAGTCTAATCTGGCTCTTTGTAGGCCCTCACATCATTTAGTATCACATTTTTGTGATCATATACATCTTAAACATTAGTAATATATACACATGATTACCTAACTTGATAAATAGATTACTTCTTTTTACTCAATATAACACTAACAAATTTATAATTGCAAATCGTATACCATGTCCGGTCATTCAATTCGAATGTCGGTCTATTTAAAATCAAAATGTTTAAAATTTACTTTGCAGAAAATGTGTAGACATTGTATATATTGATTAGTTTTTCGATTACAAAATCCGTTTTCCCCTTTGTAATATATTCATAAAGAAAATTGTATAACTCGATTGAACAGAACTGTACCAACGCAACAAAGCTCGAATGAACTATGTGCACCAGCTTTTCTGTTATCCTGTTTTTAAAACAAATGTATGCACATATAATTTTTGTGTATAAATATTATATTTAATGCATAAACAGAGAAATAAAGAATATTAAACAAATGTATACTAATATTTAAATAATTTAGAATCAATTAATAATACGTTTCTTATTGAATAAATTTTATCCAATAAAGAATTTAAAAACAAACTTTATAAGGATGACTCAAATGTACTTACTAACACTTTAATGAACTATTTTTTTCACTAAAATGCGCAGAGGTTCTTTATGCATAACTTTTACATTCTAATGTTAGCATAGACTCTTCTTCTTACCACTCTCATTTTACAGTTACCATTGACTATTCAACCTCTGCCTTCGAAACGTCCACATAACTACGAAGCCAATGCAGCCGTTGGTAATTTAATTTTCAATATTTTATGGACTTTCCAATTCCCAACTGAATAATCTGTATTTAATATTTAATCCTCAGCCCACGTATTCTTTGCTCTGATATTATAAATAAAATATTCTGCCACCAACATTGCCGTCGGCTGTCCACGCGCGCACATTTCCTCGTCTATTCTACCTCTTATTTGAAGCGCAGTTTTGTTTCTTATGTCAAGTAAATGTAAACTATTACATAAAAATACACGTGTTATAATTTATTTATGAAAACCTCCAATTTTCAATCTTAATATTAGTGAAATCAACAAAAGTATTTCTTACGAATGTCAAATTGTATACATTTTCAAAAAATCTAATAAAAATAATGTGATATAAATAATTTATATTCTAATAGATTTTAATGATTTCATTAATTTATAACAAGTTCTAAATTAAATTTATTTCGATTAAGTCATTTTTGATTTAAATAATGGAACAAAAATATTAAAATTTTAATAGACGAATACAATAGAATTTAAAAAAATCCCCTTTCAGTAATTATATTAATATTATTTTAAATAACTGATGATAAAAATAAAATTTGTTAAGTTAACATCGAGTAATATTAAAAAAGAAATGTACAAAAGTCTTTTCATGATTTAAACCCTCTTGAAAAAAGCTCCATTTAAATTATAATTTATTCTCTCTTTTAATGAACACCAGTGAAGTTTAATTTAACGTTTTAGTTTTTTCGATTAATCAAATATGTATACTATATTTGTTTTAACATTTAGCTTTTTGAAATAACAGCTACACTACATTTTTTTTTTGTGTTATTTTTATTTACGCGTAGCCTGTTGATTATTATGACCTTTTAAGTTTTTTTTAAATGAGATAGTAGAAAAAAAACTTGATATTAAAATAATTGTTGAAATCCTTTGTAATGAGCCAAATAATCGTTGTAGTTAATAATAATTCAAAGTTAATGCAGTTTTTATCATTTTAGTAGGTCAGAAAAGCTTTATATAAACAATTTAATTATAAAACAAAATTATTTAAAGTGGGTTTTATTATTCTTCAAATGAGGATAATTAAAATTTTTGATTTTAACTTTTATTATTGATTCTTATAAATATGTTATTATAATCGATTTCAATAATATATACCATACAATCTTTAAGTTACCAGCTTAAACAAAATAGCCAGACATAGTAAAAAGTGTATTTTATATTTTAAAGAAAGGTCTTAATATTGTTATTTATGTAAACAAAAAACCTTATGAATAATTCATTTTATTCTATTTTGCTGTTCTTATATGTGTAAGAATTTACAGAATAAATTGTTTTCAGAGTTCAACAATGAAAGAAGCTTTATAACAGTTTAATACATATTTTGGTATACAATTAAATTATAATTTGTTATAATCATAGAATTTAATTTTTAAAAAATAATTTAGTTTATTAATTATGTAATTATTAGATGTATTATTTAGATAAATAATAATTTTATTCTCATGACAAAGAATTTACGATTCAAATATAAATTGTGGTAATAATAAATATATTTTTAATTCATAAGAAATTATTGAATTAATCAACCTTAATAAGAACATTTTTAAAATAATAATTATATTATAAAATAATTGTAAATACATTATCAATTAATGATAAAATCATTTTTGTTAGACCAATAATTTTTCTTTATATCCACAATAAATGAAATTATTGGTATAATGATATATTTTGTCACATAATAAATAGTTTTATAAATTCAATAACTAAAAATTATCATGTTTTAAAACTAAATTTATTAAAGTTAAACAAAATTTTACATTTTATTCAATATAATTAAAAATTAATCAATCATTTTTTTCTTTATAATAAAATGGTTTTATTGGGAGTTAATAAATAAACTTTATTAAAATTAATTGTTATTTCTCTTTGGCTATGCATATTATCATTTCATATTTTTATTTATTTTTTGTATTTCACTCGAATTGTAAAAAGCTTTAATTAGAAGCAAAATTATTTTGAGCAACTATTTTCTTAAAGAAGTTTTTCAAGTGTAATATTTTACTTGGTACGTTTATTTTACTCATAATATTAAAAATATTGTATATGAAAGTAGAATATGATGATCTTAAAATTAAGATACCCAGTTGGTGTCAACGAACACTGAGGTCGTTTATAATTTATTGTAGACTTCCAGCTCTTAAATAAACTGTACTTTTTACTTTTAATGTTTTTATAAAACAAAAAGTAGTTTTCTATATATCATATGTACCATTAAAATATATTTTGAGGAAATTAAACGTTTTTCTTAAAAATTATAATAGTATTAAGTAAAACAATATAGAGAATGATTATAATAATTGTTTTATAATAACTGTATGATTTTCGGACTTTTTTTAAGTAAATATTTCACTACAAAATTTGAAGTTTTGAAGAAAAAATTTCTTAGTCAAATTTAATCTAATGACCTTCTCCAAAAAAAAAAAAAATTACCGAAATTGTGCCTTTGTTTATTTATAGGGTATTGTCGTAAACCAAAAAAAATAGTAAAGGGGGAATGGGGTATCGAATATAATAACTATTCTTGTTATTTTACTGGGAGCGTGCTGTTCAAGGGTCTATGTTTGTTAATATTAATTTGCCAGCTATGTTTGAATGTTCTTACCTGAGCTTTTAGTTATCCTTTAGGCATGTAAAATATTGATAAAAAGAACGAAAATCCAAATAGTTGATGATAAAATAATATAATTAATATAACTTCACATATGATTATACAAAATAATTGTGATAATTAGAAGGTAATTACATCACGTGAATGTTACGGAGAGATATTATTCTTAGTTAATAAACACAAGCTTATATATTGATAAATATATTTATAATTATTCTGCGGTGTTAAATTAAGGTAGCTCGCGAGAACCAGAAGATGAATGCGACGTCTTAGAGTTCGATTGAAACAGGTCCATCTCTGGGTCTCTCCTGGAGTCCTTCTTGTAACCCCTTCCAGAGACGCACATATTCCTCGTCCGGCTTTCATTTGCTTCACATTTTTTTAGGAATTTCATAATTTTGTTTATACAATGAAAAATCGTCCTTTAACTGAAAATAATAAATAGAAACATTTGATTGTCGAACAGTGCACGTGCGGTGAAAAAGAAGAGCGGATGCCTATCAATACGTGATTGTGTCAACTATGTGTTTGGCTGTGATTAAGCACAGAAAATATTGATTGTGTATAGTATATGTTGTGAAAAGTATTGTGTAATAGGATAGAATCTTTGTTTGTGCTGAGAGATGAAAAGGAAGAGAAAGAAATTGTGTTTTTATGTAAAGGGCCTATTACAACAGTATAGTGACATAATATGTTAATATGAAAACCATTATTACTTCGTTATAAACAATTAATATTGCTTAGGCAAGATATACATTTTAACAATTCTTTTTTTCTTTTCAAAATGTTTAATTGAAACGACATTTGGTCTTAATCAACATTTTACACAAGCTAAACTTAATTAGTTTATTTCACTGCACACGTTGAACAGCAGTCATTTTTAATGGATTAGCTTTTAACTCTGCCACATTATAGGCTGGTTGGTATTATAGACTTTTCTGTTAGTTGTGACTTTCTAATTATTACTTTCGTCACAAGTAGCATACTTTACTTTATTTTTCTTAGACTTAGGACAATCTATATACTTATGTTTTTTGCTACACTTAAGTACAGCGCAGTAATTTTGTGTATGATTAAAGGACTTTTGTACTGCGGGACTTGTTTTTTCTTCTTTTTTAGATTTTCAACTCAATCTTTGTGTCGGCATAATTGTTCTACATGATAAATATTTTTATTGTTAGTCTGCGGTTTTAATTCCACAAAAAACAATAGTAGATTTATATGCGTCAATTCAACGTTTTTTGTTTTTTTTTCTAACCATTCCTTTTTTTTTATTAGAGCATTAGTGATATTGTGTGCCAAATGGCCCATGTCTACCAGATCACATTTAATATTACAAATATGAGTTTGTGGATAGTTCTCAGGTTTTGACTATAAACTTTAAAAGTTCTATGTTTTGGTTTTGAAGTAAAATAATTATATTTCAATAATTGAATTATACATTATTATAATTATTATTACAATAATTATTATTATCAAGTGAATTACTAGATAATTTTTTAGTGTGTTATACATTAAGCACTTTATACAACATTGTCAGAGTATTATTTTGTTTCAAATGAAAAAGCAATTAATGATTCAAAAAATTAACGAAAAATTCCATGTGTTAAAAAAACATTTTAGCTCAATGACACAAAAGATAAATTATCTGTGTTTTAAAAGGTATCTGTATTCGCTTTATAGTGTTGTGGTTATAAACCGAACGTATTCTCCCCTTCATTTCTCCTCATACACATTTTCCGCATGTTAGCCAAGTACCTACTTTATATAATTATACACATAATACATATTAGCCTTTTCCGCTATAAATTTGTAAAAAACGGTTAATAATTAAACTGTTGAACAATGAGAGTTTCAAATATTTAAATAGTCAGTACTTATATAACATTTAAATTTGTTTCAATATATAACACATCACCACTTTTTCTTCGACAAAGAACCATTTTATCAAATAATATAATTATTGTGTCAAACATTTTTTATTTTTTGAACAAGACATTTATGATCTTTTAATAAGTTAAATATCGATTTTTAATGTTATGACATAAACGAAATTTTCATTATTTAACAGGGAATTATAAAAAAATGTATAGTGTTAAGTAAGGAAACAGTTTTTTATTGTTCTCATTAACGATTGACCTGTTTCCTTACTTTTTAAACATTCTGTATATTTTAGACCATTATATATAACATTTTTCATTTAAATAATATTTCAATAGTTTTATGATGAAATTCGATTAATAATTGCAGTTAGATCATCTTAAAATTATGTTACTGTAAGTTAAATTTTTTTATTGTTCGTTAAAGTAAAACTATTCATTTTTTTTACTTATTAAAGTTGTATACTTTTGTTTATACAAATAATGTCATAATTTTTTTAAAACAACAATATTTTATTTCTAATATTTATGGAGAAAAAATAAATATAACTTTGATAGTTAAAATTAAAATTTACCCAAAAACTGACAGAAAAAATTATTCAAAACTTCAAATATCTACAATTAAAAATTACATTGTTATAAAACTAATTCTAAAAAATGGTACAATTTGGTACCATTACAAATACTATCAATTTGAATTTTTGATTATGAAAATATTTGATATATTCTGTTTTTCTTATTAATTTTATTTAATAATTAGAATATTAAGCACGCGAAATGTCAAGCGTGATTTCCATTATATCTCATTAACTAACATTAAAATAAAAATTATATAAAATGATTATATTAATATTGATGTAATTTTTTTAGGAGTGAATTATTTAAAAAAAATGTACATATTATTCTGTTTCACAAAAATTCTACAATGTAAAGACTTCATATACTCCCACCTACTTATTTGTGCGAGCATAAAAAAATTATTAAAACAGGCAAACCCTATCAATTTACTAATGTATTAATTTTTTTTAATTGATGTAAATTATAAAATTAACATAACAATTAATTTAAATATAAACTCAAAGCACAATACTAAATAGAATTATTACATAAATATCAAAATATCGGATTTGTACTACTGTGTAATAAATGCAATTGGTTATCATAAGAGTTTTTAAATTTATTAAGACAAAAAGACACTATGGCATCAACATGTTACCTTTGTCATTATGTCATATGTGATTGAAAAAACTGCAATTGGTATTTTAACTGTTATACTTTTTAATTTATTCAAAGAGCACTTCTGTGTTAGAAATAAATCCATTTATATTCTAATTAAAAATTGTAATATTGTTTACACACCACACAAAAAACATTATTGTTACAGTTAACGTAAAATGTTCCAGTATACTAAATTCACTAAATTATTAATTAAAATTAATCATTTTAAACCATTGAGTTGAGTATAAAATTGTATGTACAACGTTTGAAAGTTTTTAAATAAATGAACGAGTTATTTATTATAAAATTTTTGAAATAATAATCAAATGAATTAATATTTTACTACTTGATTATGAATAATAATGGAAAAGATAATAAGACAAATAAAAAATGTTTTATCTATTCTATGAAAAAGAAAGATTCTAATCTAGTCATTTGTATTTATGATGAAATAATTTTTATTAAATATGTACATTCTAAGTACTTTTGTGGATTTTAGAATTAAATATTTTTTAATAATACAAGCCAAAAATGAACAACAATTATTTTTATAATACATTTATATTTTGCAAACAAAAACATTTATATTGATTTTCTTACACTTGTTTTAACTCGTGATTTGTTATTCATTATTTTACGCGTCTAAAATTTTAAAAGTGATTTTTAAAGTGAAATGAAGTTATTTCTTTACAGGGTCGTTATTTGAGGTACACCAGGTATACAATTGCATACCTAAATTTCTGTGTTATTATTTATAATTATTTTTTTTATTATAATTATATAACGTCTTGAATAATTACTCCCTCGGTACTAATTACACCACATCATAGTTCCAGTGAAATAACATCCCTGTTTATAAATAATAATAAACAATAAATCACAACTCATGACGAATTCATGAATTATTTTAATAGCTTATAAATCACACCAAAAAAATAATCTACAAAAAAGTGCAATTAATTACGCTATTTGATAACATAAAAATATAATGCATTAAATCAAATATAAAAATTAATAATTGATCGAAATGTAGATTTATTAGCATGTTTTTTAATAGTTTTAGTTATTTAACAACAAAAAAAAAACGGCAATTTATCGATTTTATTTTTAATAAAAAATTTAAATAATAAATATTCAAGATATTTTATTTGTTTATTCATGCTAAAAGATTGCAGAATATAATGTACAGAGTAGAACAAATCTAACTTACAACTCATATAACTTATGATCTACATAACCAATTATACGTTTTTTTTAAATAGTTTTATATATAGGATACTTAAATATGTGAGACTTTATTTAAAATATGTTTTTTGTTATTTTGCTCAATTAGAAAAAATATTTTATAACTTACTTTTTTTTTTATTTGAAGAATGCCATTTTTTGAATAAGTTTTAAAGAAAAATTTTCATATGAAAAACTATTATTTTATATAGTAATTACGTTTATACAGCATTTTAAAGTTTTTTACAATTGAATTTTTTTATCATTTTTCTACAGTATCAAACTTTAGTCCAAGTATGTATAGGATGGAAGTAAATATTATATTTTTACGTTATTTACTGGCGACAGTACGCGATTTCTTTTACATGAAAAATAGTAACGTTTGAATGAGCTTTTGTATTGGACGTGAAAACACAAAAAGTAGTCAAATTATGTTTATCAAAAAAATTATAAAAAGGTTTTCTAAAACATGATCAGTTTTTAATTAAATAGGTTCATGTTTTATAAATCTAAACATGATTAATAATGAACAAGCGCAATTATTATGAAATCTCTTAAAATGGAATATTCTATAATAATATGATATCAAAGATAGAATCTCACGAATTAATAATAATTGTTATCAATTTTAAGTTCTAATATTTGTAGTTAAATGTTTTAGACATATTGTAATAAAGATTTGAGATAATCATTTTTGTAAAAAAAAAACTCGTTACTATTTTTCATGTAAAAGAAATCGCGTACAATCGCCAGGAAATAATGTAAAAAGATAATATTTAGTTCCATCAAAATTTATTTTTAAATAAAAAACAAATTTAATAAAAAAATTATTTCAAAAAATATTTTTTCTAATTGCAAAAAGTTAAAAAAAAACATATTTTAAATATAATCCTATTTTGTAAAAATTTATTTAAAAAAATAATATAATGTTATGTATATAAGTTATGTAAGTTGTAAGATAGATCTGTTCTACTCTGTATTTTTTAATATTAATAAGTATATTATACTTATTACTCTCTACAGTTGTTCATTGTTATTTAAAACTAGTTTAATAGTATAAAAAATAAGAGTCTTTTTTTAAAATAATAGTGCTATAAAAAATATTAAAATGACCCTTCCAAAAATTTATTTGAGACCTGTGACATTTCTATGTTAGTAGTGTAACGTATTCCACATATTTATATAATCAATGGAATAGTTTGGTAAAGTGCAACATTTTCAGAAAGTAATTTTTTATTAATTCAAATAAATATGATTTTACTGAGTAATTCAGTATAAAACCGAGTTGCATATTACTATTGTTTTTGAGATATTTAAAAATCTAGAGAAGCTTTTTACTATTGCCTTTAATTAAATATTTCTAACATTGAACTTACCTAGTTTTGTACAGTTCTTCAAATGTTATTATAGTTACATTTATTTTTCAAAACTCGATAGAAAAACAACATAATTTTGCCAAAAAAAGAACGTGATCATATTTTTTTCTTTAATTCCGAGAGCGTATTTCCATTTTTAATGGATAAATATTATTTAGAACTTTTTTAATACGTACAAATGGTGATTTTAATTATTGTATTTAATAATATCGCAATTTATGGTAACCTTTATGTATCTAAATTAAATAATTTTACCATAATTTTATATACTTACAATATGACTAATTGAATATTTCCTTTAGAAATCTTGGTAAACACTTTTTTTTTTTTTACAATATAAAGAAATGGTTCTAATTTAAACATAAACTCTAAACTTAATTTATACAACTTGGACTTCCAGTTAAAAAAAAAAATACGTGGTTTAATTTAAATAAAATACAAGATTTACATAATTTGGGAACAGTAAGTACATTATATGAATAATAAAAACCTAATGACGACCAGACTATATTAACTGTTAATCAACGTTGTGAATACGCAAAATTAGCAACAAATATCATCTGTATGTGTTCAATTTTTTTTTATTTGTACCTTATATATTCTTAGTAATGTAAATTACATGTTATGTTCATTACAAAGTCCGGAGTAAATTATTAACTATATTATTTTTTGTTGCATGTCTTGTTTTATTGCCGTGTGATGTTTTCACGTTATCATTATTTTAAAATTATTATAAAATAAAACACAAACCGCGAATTCACTATTAGAGATTGATAAATTGACAATAAAAAAAAAGCTATTGCGAAATTAGCAAACAATATAACACTATTTAAAATCAAAGGACCATTGTGATCAGTCAATTCCTGTACGCAGCTTTATGATTTCTGTCATTTATCAGTCTCAGTATTTGTCACTGTTCACCTTTCTGTATCAAGTCAAGAATTTGTTTATTCTTATTGACTCCTTAAACTTGCCTATTTTCGTCCTTTACATTTAAGAATACTTGTGTCTGCACCTAGTATTCTGTTGTATTCCTTATCTGNACGACGACCAGACTATATTACCTGTTAATCAACGTTGTGAATACGCAAAATTAGCAACAAATATCATCTGTATGTGTTCAATTTTTTTTTTATTTGTAACTTATATATTTTTAGTAATTTACATTACATGTTATGTTCATTACAAAGTCCGATGTAAATTATTAACTATATTATTTTTTGTTGCATGTCTTGTTTTATTGCTGTGTGATGGTTTCACGTTATCATTATTGTAAAATTATTATAAAATAAAACACAAACCGCGAATTCGCTATTAAACATTGATAAATTGACAGTAAAAAAAAAGCTATTGCGAAATTAGCAAACAATATAACACTATTTAAAACCAAAGGACAATCGTGATCAGTTAATTCCTGTACGCAGCTTTATGATTTCTGTTATTCATCAGTCTCAGTATTTGTCACTGTTCACCTTTCTGTATCAAGTCAAGAATTTGTTTATTCTTATTGACGCTCCTTAAACTTGCCTATTTTCGTCCTTTACATTTAAGAATACTTGTGTCTGCACCTAGTATTCTGTTGTATTCCTTATCTGGTACGTCTAGTATTTGTGTCTTGCACTCTGCCTGCTCTTTATACCTATGTGCTACCCTTATTCCCTCCCTATGACAACGGCCTTTCAATATCCACAGTTAATCGGAAGTTTCAGTTGAGTACGGTGACTACTGTATGACCACACATACAAGAAAATCTACGCAGACTCAACCTTATCATCTTCATCATCTTCGTACACTCAACTCATTCTCANTTTTGCACTCCGCCTGCTCTTTATACCTATGTGCTACCCTTTTCCCTTCCTATGACAACGGCCTTTCAATATCCACAGTTAATCGGAAGTTTCAGTTGAGTACGGTGACTGCTGTATGACCACACATACAAGAAAATCTACGCAGACTCAACCTTATCATCTTCATCATCTTCGTACACTCAACTCATTCTCATTTACCCTTAGTGATCTGTTTTATATTACAACAGAAAAAATGTATTCCGTAGGGTGATAATAGCCAAATACAGTATTTAAAAATTTAATAACTTTTTCGCCAAAAACTTAGTCTCATGGGTTTAAGATTAGACTGGAATCCATAGTTTTAATATTATAGGTTAAATGGATCTTCATCCATTTAGTATAATTAGAGTTTACCTTGCTTTTAATTAAACACTATTTAGATAGTGTAATAAATTGAGATATTTTGAAAAAAAATGTTCATAATATGCATTTGGATGTTACTCGAAAGTAGGGAGTAGATAAATTGGAATATTAGTAAATGGTTGAAAAAAGTCTAAACAAAGTGATTTTAACATTCCATTTATCTCAACAAATCAAATTATTACAACTAAAGCTGTACTAATAATGTATTGGGTTAACTGTAATTAAAAATATCACGTGCTTAATCTTAATTTCAAATTAGAGGACATTTTATACATAAATTCTATTAGTGAGGGGTATTCCTTCAATTTCCAACTAAAAATTGGTATTATTGGACCAAATTTTTTTAATAATAGAACATAGGATACTACTAACTTCCAAAAAGAAAAAAATATATTATGTTTAATATTTTTTTAAGGTTTTGAATAAGTCATAGTTAAACAATGGTCATGTGTAATAAAAAGTATACTTTAAGTTATTATTTATAATATTAAAAAATTTACGAAATCATCGTTAATATAACATAAAAAAAACATTGAGCGGAGCTAGCAGGACATGTTACTACGGCCGTTATCGCTTCAATACTGATCATCAATACATTGATAACCTGGACTGAAACCTGATTTAGTTGGATTTATTTATTTTTTCAAATTGATTATAGTAACACAAATTAATTTCTTATAAGGGACTACATAAAAACTAAAAATAAAATTAATTTTATCTTCAGTTTTTTAAAAATAGTCAATCTGTTTTCACAGGTTGAATAGAGGTGATGATTGGTGCACCTAACTTAAGGGGGCCTGGTTCAAATGGTACTCTTTACAATGGCAGTATCAAAGCATTTCAATGTCATTCACAGGGTGATTCAGAAGCAACAATTACTATAACGTTAGTCAGTTTGGGCATAATTGCTAATTCGGTGCTAATGGCTCTCATAATATTTAACAAACATTTAAGAAGGTAATTTTCAAACATAATCTTAGTATATCTTTATCTTTCTTTATTATTTTTGTCATTGTAAATATAGATTGTTCTCGTCATTACATCATCATATTTGACATATTTTTATATAAAACAATATGTAATACTTGTATTTGTAATATTTTAATATTGTAATAATCAACTTCATAAGATTATAGGAATATATAGGTGTATTCAGAAAATAACGGAAATTTTTAAATTTCACGGGTTCGGTGAGTCCAATTATCAAAATTTATTTCGTAATATTGGTACTCCTGTTCCTGAAGTATGATAACAATTTTAGCTGGATTCATTTTTTACTTTGTCAGTGGCATCCGCTAAGGTTAGACGTGTTTCTCTGAGCTTGTTGATTTCCGTTTGTTAAAAATTATGGATCAAATTTTGCGCAAAAAATGAAATAAAGTGATTCTGCCATTAGTAAAACAAAGGTTTACGAGTGGTATATACGTTTCAAGATGGCCGTGATGACGAACGACCCAGCATATCAACAACCGATGAAAATTAAGAAAAGTGAAAGAAATTGTTATGAACCATCGCCGAATCGCAATTAGAGAAGTCGCTGATGATGTTAGAATATCAATTGGCTCATGCCATGAAATTTTTTCGAATGTTTTGAGTATGAAACGTATAGCATCAAAATTTGTTTTAAAATTGTTGAATTTTTTACTAAAACGATGGCGAATGAAAGTTGCTCAAGAGTTACTGAATGAAGTCAACGACGATGCAGAATTACTGAGACGTGTGACGAACACACGGATTTATGGATTCGACGTCGATACTGAGTCTCAATCGTCTCAGTGGAGTCATTCTGGATCGCCAATACCAAAAAAGTCTCGACAAGTGCGATCAAACGTGACGGTTATGCTCACTATGTTCTTCGATTTTGATGGCATAGTGCATCGTGAATTCTTGCTACAAGGTCAAGCAGTCAATAAAGAGTACTACCTACAAGTTCAACGCCGTTTGTGTGAAACAATCTGAAAAAACGTTTGGATTTATAGCGGATTCGTAGCTTTTGCGCCACGATAATGCACCTGCTCTCACTTTATTGTTTGTTCGTAAAATATTGGTCAAAAAAAATTCTTTAACGATGGTCCAACCTCCATATTCGCCAGACATGGCTTAGCGTGACTTTTTTCTACTTCCAAAAATAAAGAGAAACTTAAAAGGCCATCGTTTTATAAGAGCATTACTGAATGAATTGAAGACTATCCCAATGATCGAGTTTGAGAAGCGTTGGCACAAGTGCATGATATGAAATGGGGACTTTGAAGGCGACAACATTATTGTAGACGAATAAATAAATATTTTTTTCATAAACGAAAATTCCAGTTATTTACCGAATACAACTCGTATTTATACATTTTTTTGGACTCCGTTTTTATTTATAGCTAAATACATATTTAACGAGGCTTAGATAATATTACTTATCTTAGTCATAATTCTATACTAAATAAATAATGAACTCCAAATATTTAATGAAATAATAACTTATATAGTTTTAAGATGATTACTACAGAAAAGGGATAATTAAATGTAACCAAATTAAATTTATTTTCATAAACCTTATCTTATTAAATGAAAGTACTACGCCGTTTATCAAAAGTCAAGAGTCGTCACTATCATGATTAATTATGAAATGTAACATAAAAAGTAAAAAATAACTAGAAATGTTGACCACAATGATACTCAAATATTTTTCATAAGAGCTAAGTATACAATATTTTTCAAGATTTTTAAATATTTGTAAGAACCTTTCTTAAATTCTTCCATGCATTTTTGGCCAACTCATTAAGAAAATTTTTAGTTGAATAGTTAGTTCATTATGATTATTAAAATTTAGTACAACTAACCGCAAGCTATAGATGTAAAGATGTATATTAATGACGTGGTATTTGGTATATAACCATAAAGTAAAGAAAAAGATATAGGGATTCAAAAGCTTCTATTCCTATATTGTAGATGACGTATGTGAACGCAAGTCAATTAATTTTATTCGCGGAGAAAAGCCTTTTGACAATGTCAAAACGAAACACCTCGTTTTTCTCTCTTTCCTTTTAAATTTCATAGAGTAAAACGTTATTATTTGTCTGCATTATACGAGTACAGTCCATTTATATTTTCGACACACGTGTACTTGTTAAAGGTCGCATGTCATTTACTTACACTACGCATTACACAGATTCATATAAAGAGCATTTTTATGTAAAAGAAAATAGTAAAAGTCTCACATGGGCAAACCGTAGTACTGAAGTAAAGAAAATGTTTGCAGTTAAAGTATGTGTGTTTAGAAAAAACTATTTGTGTATGTAGTTTATGATGCATTCGTTTTTTATTTGTTCTTTTTATTAGAATCTATGTGTACAATTTTATGACAATGTCCCATTAAGAATATTAAACAGGCACTACTTGTTTTTTTAATAATTTATTGGTGAAAATCGAAGTTAATAATATTTATAGAAAATAATAATTATTATTATTTTCTTCATTAATTCATTATTAATTATAATGATAAAACAGAAATCATATGGATAAATGAGCTAAGATCAACCTGTAGTGGTGATCAAAAAGTCAATGCATTGGCCTTTTTCAATATAAAATTCACCAAAAGCAAAATACAAAAAGTAACTAGATAATAATTTTTCATAAAATAATTATGTATACAGTTTCTATTTTGAAACTTTTTAGTTTTCCATTTTTGTTTGAATATTAAAATTTAATTCTTTATGAAAGTTCTTATTATTGAGTCATTTTGATATAAGTACTCTATTATTGTCTATGTAATGTATTTACCGCATGATACCCCTGAGAATAATAAGGTTCTATTAGAAAATAAAAGCGATAAATTGTAGCCAACGTCAATATTGAACGGAAGTTTAATAATTGAACTAAATCATCATTTTCCAACTCACGTTCAAATCAGTTTTGATTTGTTACTTACAATAGTATTAGTTGTGTGTACACCTACAATAATACTTCCGAATACACTACAACTGTTGTAAAAGAATGATTTTTTAGATTTATCATGTATTTCATAAAAACGTATTTTGTGAAAATTATAATAGAAAAAACAGTCTAAGAAAAATAAGATTCCCATAAGTTTGAAGAACTTTAATAATATTTTCACACAAATATGTTAAAAATATTTAACTGAATAATGTAAACAATAAAAAATGACCACTTTATTGTAGACATCTGTGAATTTTCTTTTATAACAAAGATCTGACTAATAGTATAAAACGGTGTTGTATTACTGAATAAGTTTTATTTTATAAATAACTGTAATGTATATTACAATATACATTATTATGACAATATTAAATTAAAAAAACAGTTTGATAAATATATTAAAACTCGATAAAAATAAATGTATATTATTAATATTCTTTATTTTATATAAATCAAAACAAATTGTTTACTTCTCAGAGCTTGTCAAAAATAATTTGCATACATTGTTACTATATTATGATTTGAATAATTTCAATTGAAATATCCCTATTTGATCATTTATAAATAATTTGTTTACAGCAAATAAAGGGTGATAAAAACAAAAGGTATTTTAAACAGAAATTCAATAATGAAATAATGTATTACCTATTTTTTTTTAAATACGAGATATTTCGATATATGAAGAATTAAAATAAATTATAAATTCCTTAAATAAAATCGGTTTAACTTTTGTTTTCATATTTAAAAAATAATAATAATAATTTCTATAAACTACAGTACAGATTTAATACATCATTTAAACTTTTTTTTTACTTCTACAGTTTAAAACCAAAAGTTTTTTAAATGTTTGATCATTTGTTTACCAAAAAGGCACGAGAAAATTTTTTCGGAAATATTGTTTTTTGCACTTTAAGAATATTGATTTACATATGACCAATCAATAAAAGAAAATCCCACCAAAAATGTCTAAAATGAACATATAAACTTTAAGAAAATAATCTCGCCTTTTCTTGTAATATTAATGCAATTTAAATAATCATTTTTAAAGACGACAACGTGGTGTATATTGGCACTTTTATACAATTTTAGTACAATTTTAAAATTTAACACAGTGCAAGAGAAAAATAAATTCCATGTTATTAACGAACTCAAAATTTCTAGTTGGTTAAGATATATCTAAAATCAAATATTGATAACGGTGTTCAGTGAGTATGGAAACAGGTCAATTGTTACAAATAATGAGAACTATAGAAATCCATTTTCTTACCTACTGAACACCTTATATAGTAGTACAATAGTTGTTAAAGTTCAATAACCATTTATCATATGCTCCGACAGTTATTTCTTGTCATTTACATATGTTTAGAGTGGTTTTCCATGACTTGCAAAATTCTGTTCAATGTGAGCATAAAAATGTACAAAGATATTACAATAAATTAAAAAAGTTTCATGTAATCACAAAACAAAAATAATAATAAGCCCTAGTGTAAAAAATTTGCTGATAATAATCATTTGGTTACTGTCTTAAAAGTATTAAATAAAGGTATTACAGTTAGAGTTTTAGGACCTTAATTGTCAATAATTTTTCAAAGTTGTTTCATAAGATTTAAAATAACTTTATAAAATTAAATAAAATAGGCCGTAAAATAGTAGTTGCAGAAAAATAAATATTTTCCTACAACTAAAACATTTAATATTCTTAGTGGTAAAGAATACACTTCTACTAAAACCCAACTATTATATCTAAAGATGATACCGCCAAAATCGAGATGAATTCCATTAACTTTAAAAATTGTTCACAAGTTATGACTAGAGCTAGGAAAATGATGCACAAAAAACTTACACTATTGGCTTTAACACGGCCGCCGAGGATTGACGACCGGTTATAGAAAGTGTACCAGAAATCATGTGAAAAAACGAGACACGGTACGGGATTAGAACCCGCGACCCAAGGCGTCGTATAGACAAACCTTATCACTAGGCCACCGTGCACTTATAATTCAGATCCCAATACACTTTCATTTAGGTTGATAACGTGATGTGTGGCTGAGGGAAACACGGTACCGTGACAGCTTTAAAAAATTACTGCTAATGTTGTAAAAAAATGCATTTTAATTATTAAAATGCTACTGAATAATGACTTTAAAATGTATAAGTTCAGCTGAGAATAATTTTAAATATCAAAAAAAAACTTATTACTGGACACATTTTTTTATGTTCAAATAAATTAAATCTTTGAAATACCTAAATACAATTTAATGTCTTTTTTTTTTTTTCAGTCTTCAATCCTTAGATTGGTTTGCTGCAGTTCTCCATTCTTCCCTATCATTACTCAATTCCTTTAGTTCTTTATAACTATTCTTCCCCATGTCACTTATTATTTGCTTCATATACTCCATCCTTGGTCTTCCTCTTCCTATATGGCTTTCAACGTCGCTTTCTATGACGGTTTTTGTTATACTCTCATGGCGTAGTAGATGTCCTATCATTTTAGCTCTTCTAACTTTTATGGTATGCCATAGTATTTTCTTTTCTTTTATTCTATTTAATACTGCTTCATTCGTTATTCTATCAATCCATTTAATTCTTATCATTTTACGATAACACCACAATTCAAAGGCCTCTAGTTTTCTTTTCTCTATTGCACTGATTGTCCAGGTTTCACAGCCATATAAGGCAATACTCCATATATATATTTTTAAGAACCTTTTCCTTACCTCTAAGTCCATACTATTGGTGGTTAGTAGGTGTTTTTTATTCTGGAAAGCCCTCTTCGCTTGCGCTATTCTACTTAGAATTTCATCTTTACAACGGCCATTTTCCGTTATTTTACTTCCTAAGTAATTAAAGTGTTGGACTTGTTCTATGCGTGCGTTATCTATGTATATATTAAGTTGAGAAGGGTTTGTCTTGCTGCACACCATAACCTTAATTTAATGTCTATGTAAAATAATAAATTAAAAACTTTTTTATTTAATTTTAGATACACGTTTATTGTATAAGTTAATATAAATACAAAATAATATATGTATAATTTTCTTTATGTAGTGTGTTCTTTAACTTGTTAATATTTTAAAATTGAAATAATTTTTGTATTAAACAGAATCATTCTAAAAAAAAATTAATTAGAAAAAATCCTGTTTTTCAAGACTCAAAATAGCATTAGGTAAAGAACTCGAATTTGATTTTATAAACAGTAAATTTTCTAGATTATCTTTTATTAAATTATGGATTTTTTTTATTGTAGTAGCATCATATTTGTCTAATCCCATAACGACACGTTTAATTAAAGAAAAATGTTCATAATAATAAATCTTCATGTTGATACATGTACCCCACTTTGTATTTAGGACTCTGGAGGTAAAGGAATATTTGGTGCAATATTTCAAAAATTTTGTTTTCGGGAATAAGGTTTTAAAAATATTTTTTTTATACTTGATTTCAGCTCATCAACTTTTTGAAACTGTAATCACATTTCTACACATACTCGATGCAATGCGTGAGCTATACAAGTAATGTGTTCCATTTTAGGATTAAATATTTTAAGAGACTTGCCAGCTTTTACCATATATGTTGCTGTATCCGAATAAAATATTTTCTCGCTTAATTCCTTCGGCCCATAAAATTAATAGCGACTTTTCAAATAATTGATATATTGTACTGTAGGTAACTTTTTTCAAAACTTCCGAGTTTAAAAGAAATATTTTACCGGGGCAGTCGATTCCTAAAGTATTTATTACGTTTGCTACATAACGACCAGCTGCATAAGTCGTCTCATCTATGGATACCCATGTTTTCTTTTCTGATGCATATGTTCTTAAGTATTGTTTCTTTGTAACATTCTTTAAAATATTTTTTATGCAGTGTGAATTGATCTTGTATGATATTATTTGTATTCTTTTCCAAAAATAAACAAAAAGACCGTTGAGATCATTTAAAATGTGGTATATTTCTGTATAGTAGAGCCTTGCAAAGATCGCAATTGATAATTGATGCTGACGATGGGCTGGTTAATAGAATCTGAGATGTAGATGTTGTTTATTGTTTTTTTTCTATATCCATTATATCTATATCACGTGCAACATGTTGAACAACAGTACATTTTTTTTCAGCTGAAACTTTTATATCGCAGTTTTGCAATTAAGTACTGTGCCGTCAGCGATAAAAATGTCATCGCCAAATTTACTTGCATATGCGCGTAAACGACAAGCCAACGATTTTTTATGTTTAGTATTATAAAATGTTAATAAATTCCAACAAAACACAATTCCTACACCATTCGCTAATATAACGTAATAACGACTACTAAGTACCGATTCCGTAACTGTGATAATACGAGTTTTTTGGCAAAACTCAAATCAATTAACACCCAACACCAAAATTCCTATAAAGAGTGAATACTAAATAATATTATTGTAAATTTGAACATAGTTAACAAGTCAGTAGATATCGTTCCATAATATCTTTCAATGCGTCTAAAGTCCAAACAGTCAACGTCACTTCCCACTCAGTCGTCACTTTGACAAACTCTAAGAATCTATTTTCAGAAATGTACACCGATAGGGCAATAATGATTCATTAGATACATAAACAAGAAAAGTATCTTCAGTAATTTTATATTAAATTTACATAAACATACGTAAAGATTCCATAATCGCATATAATTATCAAAAACTAATAATAAAAACTAAAAAACTGACATAAAAGTACCAAAAATACATTTGTTAACAAATATCATAAGAAAATACAAAAAGATGTAAAAAAATGTATATTTGAATTCTATGGTGTGTGAATCGAATTTTGTATTTGTTGAGTAATGTGTTGGAGTACTAAGAAAAAAAAAGCTACGAATTCCTAGCCCTAGTCATGACCTTAGTTAAAAGTATAAAATTAACCATCCATTAAATAGAAAGAAACTTCATCAAATTAAAGGTTCGCTTATAATTAAGAAAAACTTAGCTAAGAATTTTTCTCATGGACGCGTTCAATAATTTTGAAAAGTTGAAACTTTTTTGATGTAAGAACTTAATGAAAATATTTAATGATGTCCGTCAAGTAATAAATCGATACATTTAATTGTACTATTAGCGTTATTTTAAACAAGTTTATAAGAATTATAGAATTTAATATACGAATTCATATTAATTTATATATAATGTTCAAAGTAATAATTATCAACTTATTCGAGTGTAAAAAAAATAATTAAACTATACCAATTTCCGATAACTTTGAATATAAACTTATAAATATAATTAGTCAGAAAAATTATTATAATGTTTTTCAAGTGATCCTGGATTGATTTTTATCCAGTATTCATACAACTTTATTAAATTAGTAACACGGTATATGAAATACACACCCATCTCAAAGAAATTAAAAACTCATCTGTTAACAAATGTACACTAGTCATAGAAATATAACATGATAAATTGCATGCTATAAAATAAAACGTTTAGATAATTGATGGCATTTTAGACACCATAATTTGATTTTTTATTGTTTCAATCAAAAATCATTTTTGCCTAGATATTTTATAAATGAATAGGTACCCTTAAAGTTAAGCGTTTTTAATGGTAAATATACATATATATGGATAAACAAAAAAAGTTAATCAACTAAATTAAATTAATTTCTAATATTATTTTGACATTTTCGCGATATATTTGTAATATATTAATGTAAAGCTAATGAAAATTTTATCTCTATAAATATTTATTTATACTTTTAAATTATTTCGATGTAAGCATTTATTTTATGTACAATTACCAGAGCTATTTATACATATTTTTTTCTTGTTTAACTCTAAAAAATATTTGAATACAAAAAAAGTTTAAAATATCCTATATTTTTCATAGTTTTTTTTTCCCGAAAGGGTTAATAATACAAATGCAATTTAAATAATCATTTTTATAGACAACAACGTGGTGTATATTAGCACTTCTGTACAATTTTAGCACAATTTTAAAATTTAACACAGTGCAAGAGAAAAATAAATTCCATGTAATTTTCTATTAAAATTATATTCTTGATCTTATAAAAAACTATTTCAAATTACAAGAAAATAATAGATACCTTTTTTTTTAAATTCATAAAAATACTATATAGCTCTTTCTGATTTTAATGTAATTTTAAAATTAAGGAGAGTATTTCAAATAAAGAAAATCCATCCGAATTTTGTAAAATAACCCCTTTGAGACACGCGAAGAAATTGACATTCCGCCCACAAATTTTACTAATCTATTTTTTCAGTGAACTAAACAAAAATCCAAGTTCGTGACTTTGAAGTTTTTTTAATACTGGAGATTTTATTAACGTTTTTTTTTCAATTATTCTTACTCGTATATTAATAAAAAAAAGCTTTTATATTTTCCAATCCGTCTCTATAATTTAGATTGTCTTATCCGAAACAGAGAATAACTTTATATTATTACTAATAAAGTGATACTATTGTTATGCTATAAAAAAAAAATTATTTTAATTAAAAACATTTAAGTTTTTACTATAATTTATTTTGATTTAAAAAATATATTTAATAACAAAATATATGGACAAACATTTTTGAACACCGTAAAAAAATTTTAATTTACAAATTAAACATTTTTAAGTGTTATCTAAAATATAATTGTTTAATGCGATAAATAAACGCCTATTAAGAGAAGTTACTTCTTTACTGTAACCACTCCTAGTTAATTAAAATAACTTGAAAAAGACTTATATTCGGAGTAAATTGAATAGTTAAATTTTAAACAATGTTTACATTTATAAAATCATTATACTTTATATAAATATGGAATTTTTTTCATATTGGTGAAATAATTAAAAAAAAAAAATGATAAATTTACCAATCATTTTTAATTTAATTTGATGAATAACTACGTATACAGATTTTGACAGATATGTGTTTATCATCAGTTCTTAACACATGCTGGCTTCTAGTGTTAAATATGTTCTGTTGTTTTTAAAGTAAAATTTTATTTAATATCAATGTATGCTAATTTCAATTAATACTATTTCCTAGGTGGTCACAGGGTTTGTTATTCCATCAGGCCATGGTGGATTGCGCTAGAGCAGCTATTTTAATACCATTAGCTCACAGTTTGCTCTACTGCGTACCAGTAAAAAAATGCAGTTTAGTTGAAACAGCTTTCCTTCTACTCGTGACCGTCTCCACTATAAACATGTTAACAATCGTTCTAAACGATTCACCCGTATTTCCGGATGATGACGATGGTGACGGATATCATGTAAGATTTTAATAATTAAATAAAAAATAATTACTATTCAGCGAGACATCCAACTTTATGCAAAAATGCTTATGTAATGTCAAGGTTTCTTCAGTACCTCTACTATTGGATTCGCCGCAATGTGTCGTATTTGGCACGTGCATGATATGGTTTGCGGCCATTACCATTAATCTCGGACCGACATTTATGAGCGGTGCTCTGTCTGCCGGAGCTGAAGTGGCCAGAGATCGTCCAGGTTGTCCATTGGTACACGGCCCGTTTCGGCATTACATACTAAACGCACTTTGGATAATTATAAACCTTCTTTGTGTATTACTAACATTGTTTCACTTACGCAAATTGCACAGGGACCTCACTAAAGCTAATGTTGAGGCTGTCAGGGTGGCAGGACTAGTTACAACATTAGTTAATGTCACCGGCGGCAATAATTATTCTGATCCTCGGTATCCTTCTCGAGTAAGTAGCTAACATTTTGAAATCAAAATTATTTATCATCGCCTTGATTTTGTTTTGTTAACAATTTATAAATAATAATAATCGTTTATAAGTGAAAACTTTTTTTTGGAAAAATGACTTTGGCTATCTAATTAGTACATTGTAAAATTGATTTCAATGATATGAAAATTAATATTAGCTTATAAAAATAGTAAGTGTATGGGGTTCGATATTTTATTATAAACAGCGTTCCGCGACGTCAACAATCTGTTGCCATTGTAAAGTGTTCAAATAATGAAATAATTTCGTCATTTATGACTTCTGTCGTTTAAAGAAATAATATTTTAAAATTTGTTTCGTTGATAGAAAGAGTACCAAAAGTAAACTTATTGATATTTTGTACTTAAAAAGTTGTTTACGTAATAATTATAGCGGATTGTATTGTTTATTGCAATTATCATAATATGAATTTATTAGTTAATGTCACGAATAGTGGCGTAAATCTTTCAATAATTCAGCTGAATCTATTTTTATAAAAAAAACGAGTTTTAATGTTTTCTTACGCAAAATTTTATTACAAGTAAATTTTTCTTTTTTCAATTTAAAATGTAATGTGATACGTGTCTTACAGCTCGTTATTATCAAACTAATATTTATTAAAAATAAAAATGATTTTTTAACTTTGACATGTTAAAAATACTCATTTATTTCTTCACTCTCAGGCATAGTTGTATTTTGAACATATATTTAATGCGCGTGTGTGTATTTTTAGAGAAGTTTAGGTGCGGTGGAAGAACACCAAAGGATGCGAAACTACTTGTTGCGTATTGAAAGAGAAGGCGTTCAAAAGGTCAAAATGTTTGTGGTGATTACTGCAGCGTATGTGATCTTTTGGGGACCGCTATTTTTTGTTACGCTGGTGCAGCATCCGTTATCTGGCAATCATTCTGACTATGAAGTAAACTTCATATCCTAAAAGTTTATAGTTATATAATTACATTAAATATTATAAAATAAGCATAACCTACACAATGAGTTTAACACTAAAACATTTTACTAGTAATAGAGAAGTAATTAAAGTTTTATGGTGCTACCTACTAAATCTATTTGTGAAAATAAATTTTATTTAAATAATCAATATTATTTGATAGTACCTTAAAAATATTTAAGCATAGAAAGAATTTATTTTATATAGATTATAATTTTTTAAAAGTTATTTGCCGTTTGCCAAGTATAAGACATGTATTTATAATATTAAGTGACAAGTAAATAATTATCATTTCTAAAGTTTCTTAGGAAAATCGTGCAAAATTCAAATTTTTTATTAAAAATGTATTATTTATCAATTACAATAAAACATTATTTTTCTAAGACACGAAGTTGATAATTTTTTTATAAAAATTTTTATATAAAACTATATGATCTTAAATATTCGGGAATTTTAAACCTTTCTTATTGTATTTTTTATGATGAAATAAATGACATAGAAAGGTAATACCGCAGACTTTGTCCCCTACTCTTCTGTCCGATAAATACATGAAAAATGCAGTTATCATGTACAAACTATTTATATACTTTAATTTGTCTTAACCTAAATTGAAATTTGATAAAATTATTTGCTAGTTTCATCCTTTTTTAACAGTCGTATTTTACTCTTAATTGTTTGCTTTATTGTGAACACAAATTCGAAGTTTGTAGATAGCAATAGAAGAAATAAAAATCTTTAAATTTTATTAATTAATGGAAAGAGCACAATTACTAGAGAAACTATTCAAAATGTTTAGTATCGTATAGTTTTAATCGAATGAAACGTTTTAGCTTTTATGTGTACTTTTTTCAAACTAATAAGTATTAAACAAACTGTTCTATTTTACAATTCATAAACTTCACTAGCTACTTTTTTTCACTTTGTTTAAAAAAAATGTTAAAATGTAGTACCTGCCCAACTAAGCTCATAAATGTTTAATACAACGTAAACTCGTGACAAATACATGTATAATATTTTTAAACATTATAGTTTTTGTTCGTTTTAACAAACACTAGTTTTTTTACGACAGATTAAAAAGTTTTATTTGAAAAATTAATAAGAGATTTTTAATAAAATAATTTGCCATCCTATTTCTTTAAAATGTTTTTTATTTAATAAGTAATGTATACAATATTATTAAATGATCTCAGTGAAAAAGTCACATAATTGGATTAATCAAAGAAGTCAATCTTTAATGTTATTTTCCATGATTTTTATAAATTTCACTATTTTATTTATAGAAAATATGTAAAAACATTCTGGGTGTTATACATTAAAAATAAATATTGAAATATATTAATGCTTTATATTATTGTAAAATCCATTTTAAAAATTAATTGTCTTATTGTTTAACTATTTAAATATATAATTAATTTAGGTAACACTCCATGTGGCAAATGGTCATTCATTTGTAAACGCCATGTTGTTTTTGGTGTTGCACAAAGGTCTCAGACAGGCTGCAGCAGATGCGTGCTGTTCTAGTATGTCTGTTATAGGAAAGTGGTTGACCGTGGGATGGTCTCCGGAACCATATACTATAGATTCTGTTCTACCAGGAGCGTCTCCAGAACCAGTATTGGCCGCACCTCCTCCACCACCTCCTTCTAGTTTACCAGCATATACAATACAGCAGTCATCGATGAGGGTAAGATTATTTTACATAGTTTATAAATTATTTATTCAATCAAAACACAAATTATATTTTAATTAATTTTATACTAAATATAACATATATAAATTAGTTCAATTTTTAATTTTTAATAATAATTATTAAAAACGCTTAATTAATATAATTCGGTTTCTATGAAAAGCATAATTATTTGAGTTATTAATAAAAATATTATTAAACTTTTATATTTTTTTTGGTTGTGAATCAGAAATTGTATTTGACACCAGTCAACTGCAGTTGAGATAGTGAATTCTAAGAAAATGGTTGATGACACTGGTTTGCTGTTGCCTTCTGCACTAGAGATATAATGTTTTTTACCGCAGTAAAAACTCGCGTAGGTAACCTTACCGTTTGCGGCGGCGGCAGACGCGGTGCAACACTAAAGCTCATCAGCAACTAGTGTGTCTACTGTTGTACACTTTGCCCCTTATAAAAACTTGCTATTATAACAAACATTTTTTTTAAGCTCAAGCAAAATAATTACATTTTTTTATAATATTTTCAACATTTTAATTATAGTGAGAATTCACATATGAATGAATGACAAAACTATATACTCCGACAAAAGATTTCGGTTGTATCTTATAATTTTTCTTTAACACAATATTTATGGCATAACTTGACGTGAATAAACAAACTTTAATTTACTACGTCACGTTTAATATCACAATACCCATGATGACAGTATTGCAACAATTTCTAAATCATAAAAATTTGATTATTGTTATATGTAGTAGTATTATTTACAAATTAATATCCTATAAATTGTAGTATAAAAAAATTCACAAACATCGATTTAATATTTAACTTTGTAATTTACGAGTGTATTTAATTTTTTTTTTTTATACCCATTAATTATTAAAAAAATGTTAATTTAAACTTTGTAGACACGATCAATGAATAGATTCCCCATGCACCATCGTCAATACAGCCGGAACTACCAAGATTATCATTCATCACATCCAAATCTTCAAGACCTGTCGGTGATTAACATGAGCAGATTGTATAACAGTCATGAATACCTTCCCTTCAGACATTACCAACATCATTACTACAACACTTACAGGGAAACTCCGACGTATTCAACGTCTCCAGAATGATTTCCTTTTTCTTTTATGGGAACACAATTAAATATCTTTAATTTCCTTCTTCGTCTAATGATTTCATCATGAAATTAAACTGATAAAAGTGTAAAACAGGAAAATTAAAATAAGAAAAAAATTCTAGTATTTGTGAAAACAAACCACACATTGTAAATACAACACTTACCGCGAATTTTTACGGTCTATATGTTTTTTATCGACCAATATCTTCCGTAACTAGTCATTTCTTTTTTTTGTAAATCTAATATATTTTTTATCGTCTTTTTTTACACATCCTTTGTATTCTGAACAAACTTCCTTTTTATATATCTTAAGCAATTTTGATGTGTAATGTTTCCCGGAAATTGCTCTCCAGAAATGTTACCCATCCTCGCCCGTTTTCTATGTATTCCTACATATTTTATTTTTATAGTTTTAGTTGCCAAAAGCTACTTATAATAGAGTTAAAAACTGACTATTGAAACTTTTTGATAATAAGTGAACACATTTTATGGATACGAGCATTATTGAAAAATTAACTTTATAGTATAAATATATTCTAAACACGAATACATAATAGCTGGATCACTTTTCATAGCTAATAAGTACATTTTCTCTGAATTTCAACAGCTGCAACAGGTCATTGTGTGCGTACTATAAACCACGCAACACTATACTTATAGATACAACTTAGTAAGGTTAACTGTGAAAGATCGATACACATTAAAGCAGCAAGCAAACCAACGTGTGTTGGTTTGCGCATTGGCTAAAGTCTGCAGTGCCAAACAACTAACATACAATCCTTAAACACTGATTAAATTTAAACAGCTATTAAATAATAGTAATTTTATGTTTCTCTTTTATTTTTAAAGTTTTCATTGAAGAATACTTCTATAACTCTCTATTTTTTTTTTCAAAAAAAAAAAAAAATTATAGAAACAATTTAAATTTTTAAATGAGGTAAAAAAATGAATGATCTGACTTGACTTCCATGAAATCAACCATAGCCCCCTGAAAACTACATGTATTTTTATACAGAAATATTTTTTTAAGTAAGAAAATAAAATTACACTTCCCAAACATTTTGCTAAAATTGCGGCTATGATAAACATGTATTCGACTGCAATGGTCAATGGGACAAAAATGAATTAGAAATTTATTTCAAAGATTTTTAACTTAATTCATCAAAACTTTTCCATATAAAATTATCGTTTCGCACTAGGAGTACTTAAGTGCACATATCAAAGTTCGTGATACATGTCATTTTGATATATTTTATATAATTTACTATTCTCTATCTCAATATGAAAATATCTAATATAATATTATGTAACTTGAATTTTATTTAAATTTTTTTACTTAATTATCACACATGCTTTTTGATAAAAAACATTTAATTTCCTCAAGTTTTCATTCAGGAATAGCATGTAACAGGTCAATTGTTATCAACAATGAGAACAATAAAATCCCGTTACCTTACTAACTGAACATTGTCTATATGTTATTACTTTATTATTAAATATGACTGCGTTATTTTGTAAAATTGTTACAAAGTAACATAATCATTAAGAGCTATAGGTCTCCGCAGTTTTCCATATAAACCACCACTATTCATATCAATAATATATGTATAATGAATATTGTTTACCTAATAAGACAATAAATAATGATCCAACTGTAATTGAACTTGAAAAAATAAATAAAAATAATAATTACTTTAGAATTAAATACATTTCAAATTTTCGTTATACTAAGTAATTAGTAGCATGTATTTTTAGTTTTTAAATTTACATTGTAAATTTTTTTAAGTTATTTCTGTAATAATTTAGCAAAACTTATAAAATGCACAGTTGTACTTAGAGATAAAGTTGTTTTAATTAATATCTTTAAATTTCTCTGCACAGTCAGTTTAATATAGATATACCTATATTTAAGATTTGAAACTATTTTTGAGAAGACGCTATGCCAGTAATTGTGGTCTTTGAATATATAAACAGAGTAGGACTGTATATATTTAAGACGAATTTCATATTTTAAACTGCACTTACTAAGCATTTTCTTAAAAATAATAGAATGGTAAATTTCAAAATTAAGAAATGTTAAAATTCTTTTCAAATAGATCTAGTTATGTGATCTGCTCACATCGTTTTTTATATTTCCGGTCCAACCCATTCCGATTTTATTATCAAATACACCGAAGAATAATTTTATTGATATGGTTAATGTAGTGACATAATATATAAATATATAAGGTAATTTTTTTTAAATTAGTCATTCGATTTTTTTTTTAATAATAATTATGTTCAGAAAATTTATTTGGTATTCTTTATTATTATATATTTATTGATTTATCAATAATTAAATATTTCTAATTCATCCCATATACCTAATAAGGATATCGATTTTATATTTTTTGAATGGTAAAAATATAATTAAGAAATTTATAGAATAGAAAATGACACAAAATAACAAAATGACTAATCATAACACCATTAAATTAATACTGCGGATTTTATTAACATTTTTAATTTAGAGTGAAGGAAGAATGCAATAGAATAATATGAAAAGATAAATTTAAAATAACTCATACCTCATCTTCATTCTAGTTTTCAATTTGTTATAATACTCATAATAATTGGTTAAAATATGTTATCGCTATTTATTGTTGTATGTTATTTTCTAAATAATTAAAATACATAAATAATTTTTTTTTTTTAGCTAATTAATTTAAAATATTTCCATTAAAAAATTTAGTTAAAAAAATGATGCCCTAATAACACATAAGAAATGAATTGAAAAAATAATTAATAATTAATAAACTGAAAAATATATAAAATATAAAAATACCAAAAAATTGGTATTTTTTTTTATTATTCAATTGTATAATTTAGTTAAAATTAAAAATATCTATTAAATACTAAAAAAATATTTAAAATACTTTACTCAAAAAGGCACAAAAGAAAAATTAAAAATTTCCTATACATAATTTGGGAACAATTTTACCATCATCAGCGATATACACCTACTCACCAGAAATGCTAAAAATGGTAACAATGGAACTTTTTTGTTGTAACCTCAATTTGATCAAAAAATTAATTTTGAAATTTAAAAACATTTTAACCCATACATAACATTGTTAAATTTATAAACTCATTAAACTGTTTTGTTACCCTAGTCAGTCTTTCAGAAAACCTTGTTATATTTATTACAATATTCAAAAATAAGGCTACTACTTTGAAAAAAATTAACCTATCATTATTTTTAATAGTATGGCCAAATAACTGTTCAATCTGAATTATTTTTAGCATATTAAATACATGAAAACACCTTTACTAAATTTTTAGCTAAATTGTTCATTATATCCAATACAATAAGTCTCATATTATTTTTCGCCTTGTGTATTTTTGACAAAACATATAGTATAGCTATTTGATTGTTTGAAATTTTAATGAAAAATCTGAATTTTTCTTCAATTATTAATTAATAATTAATAAAGGGCCGATGTGGCAAAATCTAATGCGGCAGTGCTTGAACTGCCTCGGGCTCGAAACTATGTCGCAGGTGACTTCATTTGCCGAGCGAGGGATTAGTTCGGTAATTAGAGTCGCCATCCTTCTCTTTAGTGACGGACTAATCACCAGTCCTGGAATATCAATGGTTAAGAAAACCTTCCCGTTGGAGAAATCACTATAAACCCTCTGGGCCTGGATAAGCATTAAAAAAAAATTATTTTTTAATTATTAACAACGTTTGTAGCCTCCATTATAGTTTTACTTAATAATCTATTAATCTATCTATTAATAAACTTTCTTTTTAATTTCATTATAGTAATATTATTGAATCATTTGTGCAACCATTGAAATAAGCATCATTTTACAATATTACTATAGAATTCCCCTTATTTGACTTTAAATAAAATCAGTTTTTTATTTTATAGGTCTTGTATGAGCCGTGAATATTTTTTTCTAAAGCTCCTTTATTTATAATTATTTTTTTTTTTTTAGAAAAATATTTTTTCATTTTTTTAATAGAAGAACAAAAAAAAACATAAAACAAGATCAAAAAAATTAAATTAAATTAAATTATATATGCGTCAAAATGTTTTTCAATTTCAAAATAAATTTTACGAGTAAATTGAAAACATAATAATAAGAAATTCGTTATCAATAATTATAGCAAAATATTTAAAGAATAAGTTCGAAACAAACTTTTAAAACCTTATGGCGGTTTCCGAAAATTTGAGTAAGGTATGTAGATGATATTTTTGCAATAATAACAAAGATTCTAATACGGAAGTTTTCATATGACATTTTAATTATATTTATCAACCAATTAAATTGACGTACAGACAGAAAGTAAAAGTAGAAATTAGGAGGGAAAATTACCTTTTTTGGATTTACTAGTTAAAAGCTTAGAAAGGGTCTAAATTTAAAAATTTATCGGAATTACACACACAAGGTACAATTCAAAATAATTAGAACCAGAGCTGCAAACGCAATGGTAACTTTAAATAGTATAGTTTACAGATTAGTCAATACTCCTATTAATAAAATATATTTTGATTAAGAACGAAGTGTATAAAAGAAATATCTGATTTAATGGGTATGACGAAAACTAAATTTCATTGTAATCCATACTCAAAAGTGGAATAAAGAAAGGAGAGCAACTAGTAAATTTACATGCGTAGGGAAACAAAAGCAATTAGATCACCCATTATATATTATCCGGGAATTTTGAATGAGCTAGCTAAATTTTAGTATTTATAGAATAATTTAAATTATTGGGATTCTAGGCCCATTATCAAAATCATTATTAAACTTTTGTTAACTCAAAGTTTAATGATAATGCATTATGTATTATAATGTATGATGTATCTTTAATTCTTGGTGCAAAATAGTAAAATATGACAATACACAAGGTGATGTAACTTGATGAAACATAACTAGATGATAAATTCAACAGTAATAATATTACTAGGAGTATATAAGGGAATATTTTCGGTCGGAGTGTTAGTATGTGTTTAGCCCTGTTGATGGTAACATTGTTCTCCAAATACGTAAACGCAATTTTTTTTAGTATTTTTTAGTTTTAAATTAGTAATTTCAATATGTTTTTAATTCTAAATAATATTAGCCACAAATGATAAATGTTATTTTCTTCCTCCCTTGTCTTACCTTTATCTCAACTACATGGGGTCAGCCACCCTAATCCTAAATTTCCACTTGACACGATCTCCCACATCAGCGATACTCATATCGCATTTAATAACATCTGTTTTAGTCTTTCTCTGCCTCTTCTCCCTTCAACATTCATTTCCATAACTGTTCTCACAGCTTTCGATTCCTTTCTCCTAATAATATGACCAAACCTTCTAAGTATATTTCTTCTCATCTTATACACGATTAACGCTACACCTTTATGACTTCTTAAATGTTCGCTTCATCTCAAATCACTCCACTCACCCCTCTAAGCATTCTCATCTCTGCTACACTCATTCTCTGCTCTACTTTTTTATCAACCGGCCAACACTCTGAACCATACATCATAGCTGACCTTATTACAGTCTTATAGAATTTACCTTTCAGCCTAATTGGAATTTTCTTATCACATAACACACCAGCTGCATCATTCTACTTCATCAATCCTCACTTCATCCTAAATCTTATATCTTCGTCAATACCACTATTCTTTTACACAACTGATTCTAAATAGTTAAAACTTTCCACTTATCTTATCACATCTTCGCTTATTGACACTGATTACCTCATTTTAACTATCTCGCGTTCACCTTTGTCAAACTCATACTCTATATACTTTTTCCTACACCTACTTATTCTTAATCCCTTTCCTTCATGAGCTGATCACCATACCTCGAGAATTTGATTAATTTCCTCCATATTTCCTTCTATTAACACTATATCGTCAGCAAACAACATGAACCAGGGCATTTCTCCTTGTATTTCTCTAGTAATTTCATCCATCACTATAGAAAACAAGTAAGGGCTTAAATCAGAACCTTGGCGCACTCCTACTTTTACCCTAAAATCTTCTGTTACTCTAACCACATTTTTAACCCTGGTACAAGTGCAATATGATATATATATATATGATTTAGTCTTCCAACTATATTAATATTTTGTTATTATATTAATCACAATTTCGGTTTTATGTAATTTGCTCATTTCAATTAAATCTAATTTAAAAATTTTTATTTTTATTCTATATAATTTACAATATCAGAACCGAGAACCGATAAAGATTCACTAAGATTTCAAGTCGAGCTGAAATCGAACTGTATAGAAGTAATAATTAATTCTAATTATTCATTTACAAAAGAATTTTTCTGTCAATACGTATTCGTTATCTCTAAAAAAAATTATTATAAGCCATTATTTGTATTACATAAGAAAGCGCCATTTTGCTCTAATATTTTTGTTGAAAACAATTCTTTCAATAACATTAATTTGGATGACTTCGCTTGTTAATAAATTTTCCTATATAATTTTGAAAGTTAACTTTTTACTTTCACAATATTATTAAAGAGAAAAAAAACATCTGTTTTGTAAAACTTTAGCAATACTACTAGATATGTAACATAAGCGTAAACAATTATATGAAATGAATGTACTAAGTAGTTACTTTACTTATCAATGTAGATGGCTGTGTAATGTTACTTAAGATATGCAATAATACATATCGACTCATAAACTTAATGTTCATTAAAAATAAAACATTTTGTATTTTAAATAAACTGACCCATACAAATTATTCGTTATTTTTTCTTTCAGATGTATTGAGATGAATTTCTGTATGAAAAAACACATCAATAAAAATTTAATGTGTTTAAAAAGGAATTATTTTATTATTAAACAAAATAACTATAAATTTGTTTTGATAATTTTTAATATTATCAACAGGGAATAGGTTGTGCATGGTTTAGAAGCAGGTAGCAATTAATTTAACCATGTCAAACCATCCCCAAAAGGCTCATATTTCTAGGAAAATAAGAGACCCGCAATTATATCCTCTTAAATACCACCCTGTGGACTGAGATCAAACATATTTAAAGTAAAGTATGTCAGTTTTCCCTTAAATTCTAAATTAATTAATGATTTATCTATTTCATATTAATTGTAACCAGTATAATTTAATAGACCTTAAAGAGCCAAGAGCAACAAAAAAACATTTGCAGCCCTTGTGAAATTAATTATTAAATAGGAAATCAAAGTAAAATAATGTGGATATCCGAAATTAAAATATTAATAGACGATTTAAAAAAAGTGAATAATACAGTATCTGTTGTTATTAAATAAATATTCACAACGACTTTAAGTCAACAAAAGCTACTCATAATAGTATTAAGAACAAAAAGAATCTTTACGTATTAAATTGACCTGAGCCATATTAAAGCAATAAATATCGAGAAGTGAAAAATAATTTTTCGCACTTATAATTTTTATTTTATTATACGCTGTTTTATAATAAAATGTTAGTGGAGGGGAAGCATTCATTAGTATCTGCTAATGTAACATCAATGGACATTATATTTCCATTGATGTTACATTTTCATTATTTTTAATAGAGAGAATATAGTAAGTATAATAAATCTAAAAATGATTTCAAAATATTAATATGAGGATGTTATTGCAGGTTTTAATAGAGAATCTAAAAATCAAACGTATAAACAATTGAATATAATACAGTACTACATAGAAAAAATTAAAAAAATGCAATTATTATTAATAATCAAACAAATTTATATTCACTGTATACATATATACATGTATACATGTAAATAATATTGTTAAATTCTGTTATTTCTGTTTAATTATTTCATTTTTACAAAATGCCTTTTTAAAGTAGGGTAATCTTGAGATATTATTTAAAAATTTCTAATATCTAATGGTTTAATTTTTCAAATTTTCGGTGACAATAGGATGAACTAGATTAAAATTGAGTACTTTTCACACACAAATCTACAATATCGTTGAGAGTTAAAACTTTTCATAGATAGACATAAAAAAAAGCACATCATCACAAAATCAATACTTACTTAGCTTTACATAGAAGATAAAAAGAAAAATGAGCCTTAAAAGGCTCAATTAAAGGGAAGGGGTGAAGTGAATAATAATAATAATTATAAGGTGAATATTTTTTCTTTTTTCTTTTAGAATAGCTGATGAATCATTTTCTTATAATTCCTCTCCACAACATAATTAGACCAATGTTTGTTCATAGATCTATAAAATATGAAATGAATATTATATTTCATTTTTTCTCTTAAGTGTTATTATGCTTAGCTTATAGCTATAGTTACACAATAAAAGTGATTAATTTATCATGAACCTCTTAATTAATCGAAAAATAATAATAGTATTGAGAATTTTTTTATGTTTCTTTTTGGTACATATTTTTTTCAATTCATCATTCATAATATATATTTTTATGTTTATCCCGTATATTTTGTAAGGGTATCTACATTATTTTTCCAAATGGCGACATACATAATTAACTATCTAATTTAATAGGTGATGTTCTAAATAAGAAAATGACTGGTCGATAATAACTTTTGGAGCTTTATTTTACAAATTATTAAGATTTTATAGTACGGCTAGAAGTAATACGCAGGTTTTGTTATTTTTATTATTAGTCGTTTTCTAGTGGGGTACTCTTCTTGCCGTCTAGATATAATAATTTGATTAACTTTCGAAATACTGAATCAAAAGTTATTATTAACCAGACATTTTCTTAATTAGATCATTATCAATTAAATAAAATAGTTAATAATGTATATTGCAATTTAAAAATATAAAGTGGATACTTGTATTAAGTATAAGGCATGAACTTAAAAAATACTTTACATTAGAGAAATTGAAGAAAACATGTACCTAAATGATATCAAATAAAAAATTCTCAATATTATTTTTATTTTTCCATTAATTAAACGGTTTATAGTAAATGAATTACCCTAAATAGTAAAAAATAAAAATTTGCCATTCGTTTGTTGAATATTTTAATAAAAGAAGTTTTGAAGGTATTCATCAAAGATGAATAGTAAAATTCACTCAACTTTTTTATGAATTAAAATTATGGCATTTGCACAAATCACATCAATTACACTTGATGTATTTCATTTTTATATAGAAAAAAACATTATTTCCTATGACTTACGTTTTAAATAACATTGATTGATTAGTCTAATTCTTTTCAGTTTAAATAGTTCGGGTCAAGGGCACTCGCATAATACTACATTTTACTATTATGCGAGTGAAGGTAAATGAATTTCCCCTATCTAAATGTTTTTATATAATAATAAGTATAATTTTACAAAAAACATTGGAAGTTCCCTCTATTTGTATTCATGTCCATAGACTTCTCTATACATGTATTTCTACATTTTATTTTTAAAGATTATAAAATATTTAAGAATTTTAATGTTATCTATTACAATAAAAAATGTATTAAATAAAAAATAATAAAAATTATTTCATGAAGTATCTATAAAATACATAATAATTTTTAAAAAGTCTTAGTTAATGGTGAAAATTGCAGGAAAACCTTGTAAATTCCGTAGTACCGACTTATTAAACAATAGTGAGTAGACTACATTATTTTATATATTGATGCCAGAAACAATTAAAAACGATCAAAGAAAGCTTATAAGCTGACGGATAGTATCCATATCGTGTTTATCTATCCGAATTTTATTTTTAATCTATACCTTGGCTTAGATAATTCATTATTGTAAAATCTCAAGGATTACAGATTTACAGAGTGATCGGTAAGCTATGTTTTACATAATATTTAAAAAATATAACATAATTAAGTCGCCTTACTTACTAAAAATTTGAAATGATAACGCTCTAAATATAAATTATTATACATTTTCTGAAAATCGTTTCAATTTAGAACACTTTAAAAGGAGAAAAACCCTACTACCTTTTGTTAACAGGTAGTATCACGATCGAAGTGTTTGTTTTATCCCTCCATTTACAAAGCGTATCTAATTCGGATCCATGCCTTTAATACGATTGATTAATGTTGGGAAATTATTTCAACATTCTAGTTAGTTCAGCGTGACAATATAGATTGAACACAGCTCTGCGATGAATTTATAGACAAAATGTAAGCCAGGCCATATACTATGATTCTCATAATTTTAGTAAGTATTAATCTAGTCAAAATTAAAAACATAATGTTTTTTCTTAAATAATAACTAATTTAGCATTATAAACGTTAGTGAAGAAAGCATTTTTTAATATTGAAAGCATTTAGTTGACAAAAACTATAATAACAACAACAAGGTCGGAAAAATACTATAAAATGCTATTTCAAGAAAAGTGATAGACAAAAAAGGGTTTTTTTATATATAAAAGATATATTGGCAGGTTATTAAAATTCAGAATAAACCCCTTAAGTTTATGGATCTCGAGCAGTTCGCCCTTCCTTAATCCTCCTTGATCTGTCGGTTGGATTTCTATTTGTATGTCAACAATTGGTAGAAATAAATCAGACGAACAAAAATCTTTTTTTAAATGATAGTTCAAGCTAAATTTTTGTTAAAAGTTAAATTAAAAATTATCTAGTTCGAATTTTATTAAAAGAATTCATCATGTTGATATTTTACATGACAGTTTTTTTAAATCTAATATTTTGTGGTTAAAATATTTTTTATTTATATTTTTTGTCATTTTTTGATGATGTACCGCTCAGAGTTAGTAACCCAAGTTTATTTTTACCTAAATTTAAAGTTTTGTAGTATAATCGAAAATATTTGAAAAAATTTCGACTTATTAAAATGGGTTTTATAGAACTTTGAAATACCAAAAAAGAAATAACAATAACCACGATAAAATAAAAATAATGAATTTTTAACCCCGTTTTCAATTAAATTTCACCAGAGAGGAAATAAAGGGAAAAAGTCCCTCAATAGCTTTTTAAGAACTTTAAAATGTATTATTTTTATTATATCTGTACAATTATATTTAGAAAAGATACAGTCATTTCAATAAAAAAATATGATTGTTTAAAATTTAATATATTTCTAAAGTAATGAGTTCAAAGATAATTGGAGAGAAAAAATTTTTGTTTTAATTTAAGACAAAAAATGTTCAAATTTTAGTAAACAAAATATAAACGCAAATCTTTTATGTATATTTATCAAAATCTATCTGGAAATTTATAATTCTAATTTTATTACCGAGATAATGTAATTAGCAGGTGAGGGAACCCACAGAAATATTCCTGTTTTTTAATACAATCATCAGCATCTATTATCAGATAAAAATTCACCTATATGTTCTTTTATAATTAATATTACACAATAAATAAAATTAAATTATCCAAAAATATTAAAATATGTAATGAAACTATTTTAAAAAAATGAATGATTGAGTAAATATTTACGGTCAACAAAATTATAAGCTATTAAAAGAATATTTGACATTCCAGTTTACTTTGTCTTGTCAAAATATTCAAATTTATCCGTATAAGAGTATTTTGCTTTTCTAGTTTTCATTATTTTAAGTACTTTTCGCTATAAGAATTTATTTAAAAATGTCAATATTTTGTTTTTTCCCTTCAAACACTTTTTAAATCGTTTCAGCTATTTCTCTACGACCCAAATAACGATAATACGGAACATTGATGAGAAAACGCTTAAGAGGGTACAACTTTATGTTTTAGAAAATAACAACTGTTACAATATTATCATAAATTTCCAATGGATATTCTTCTCAGAGGTAACAAGAGTAATAATGATTTCGCCCGTCGTTTTGGTTGACTTGTTAGTGAGACGACAGTAATATTGTAAAATATTAAAAAAAACAACTTAAATATTATTGTCGTCTGCAACAGACCTAAAAATCGAGGTTTTCTTGCGTTCTTCGATTTATGGCGTTTGATTTCATACAGTCATCAATACTAAAAGTTTTGCTTCAATTGTACTGAACGAATTGATCATATCCATAATCTTGACATTCATTATTGGTTCATGAACGATGATCTCTTTTTATTGTTAAATTCAACTAATTATACTAAGAATATATTTCGGTAGTCATCGTTTTACGATCAATGTAACCAACTACAAATATATGTGTACTCATATAATTCGTGATAATAATGTTTTGTGTTATTGTTTCAATTCTATAAAAATAAAAGAAATTAAAAAATATATACATTTTGAACGAATATTTAGGGTAGCTGAATAGTGCAAATCAACGTGACTAGTAAAATACATGACGAAAATTATTTATTATTTTGGGTGTATAATACCAACAACACAATCAGTTTTTCCTTTATTTGAAATTAAATCCGATTAATAAATTTGTTCGATCAAAATAATACACAAGTCGCTGTTTTTCTTGACAGTTAGTGTTATGTGGTTTTAAACAATGATAGAACAAATGTGCAATCTACCATGCAATCTACCAATCAAATCATTATAACTTGTATACAAATTCAGAACTATCGTAAAAATACTCTAACAAATAATTTTCCTTGAAATAGTTGTTAGAAAAAAATGAGGTCTATTTTAAAAGAAAATCTTTTTTCATTGTCAATATTTAAACACTTTTTTATGGTAAAGTTTTACATTTTTAATAAATTTCATCAACCGTAAAAAAGTGGTTTTGATAAACTCAGTACATTTTTATAACCAAAATATTATAATAACATAAATAAATAACGTACACGTTTTAAAATAATTTTGTTTTGTTTGGATCCCTTTTTTATGGTTAGTACATGGGGCAAAAAGTGATTTTTTTTTCGAGTCAATAATCCCGATGACATTTGAGTCAAATATAACTTTTTATCCTCATCATATCATGATTTGAAGTGATTGTCTAAAAAAAGTTTACCAGATGGTAAAATTACATACTACCCCTGTAAATGTACCAACCAAATTTTTTATAAATTTGGGATTGGTTCTTACTCTTTTTTTTTAATTATAGAAATTATTTTAAATTATAGTTTAGAAACAAAAGTATACTCTTGTTTTAAATTAACAAACTTCCATTATAATATTGATATTTTTGTTTTTACAAATAATTAAATTATTGTTTTCGGATAAACAAAATATTTTGCTTATTTATTATTATATATATTTCTAATTTACTAACTACTTTACCAAAAATTTCAAGTGATAAATGATAAGATTATTTTAGAATAAGATATCAACTTTTACTTTGTAATCTCGAGTTACACTTTGACTATTACTTATTTTTTTCATTAAAAATATCAACATTTAAATTGATTACATATATTAATTGATTAAATAAATTCTATAATTTTTGCTTCGATCAAGCAGGAAATATTAATTTTAAATATTCTCCGATTATAAACTAATATGAAAATCTTTAAAAAATAAATAAAATATTCTTTCCCTTTAATATGATTTTAGGTGATCCAAAATTGAAATTAAACATTACTAATAATTAGTATCGAATTAATTACAAACATTATTTTTATTAATATTATTTATTTTTATTGGAAATGAGTAATGTATTACTTTTTATATTAGTTTAGTTTGCTGAAAATATATAAAAAATGTACTAAAAGACAATACTACATACCCGAAAAAGGCTTTTAATGTCAATTAAACTCATTTGAATTCATTATAACTAAAATATTTATTTTTATTATTATAAAAACTAATATACTATTAGATACAGGTAATTGGTATATTACATTATTATTTATTTTATTCACGATATTAGTTTAATAATGCGAATTAACAATATTACTGTATTCAATATAGTTTACATGATTAATATTATATAAAGAGGAATGGTTCCGGGCTCTTATGATCGTTTATGCTTGATTGAATAGTAGTGCCGTGTGTCTTTTAATTTCCTATACTTATACTCTCATGAGATTAACGTAATGTTAACATATTGACTGGCTGACACGTTTATCCAAGTGTAACCTTTGATGATTACTTTCACTGTTTGTTTGATAGTACTGCTTAAAATCTTATTGGTACCCGGTTTTTGTTTGGAAAGCTATTAGAAGGCCAATAGCTTTAATAGGAATTACCTATACCTTTAATTTTTTCAGTAGGCCCCGCTAATTGTAGGGATGACTCTGTAGTACGTAAGACTCCCTATTTTACTAAAGAATCGTTAATGTAATTAAATAACCTTAATTAGATAGTTTATTCAATTAAAGGTACAAATCCGGTCTATACATAAAATTGATCATTTCTCGGCTATTAATTATCTTAGTAACTAAAAGTACTTAACTGCCTTAAATACATCCATTCAAATTGTATTTGAAGAATATTCATTTCAGTTAACTGAATAGTTTAAAACAGGCAACTAAAAACAAAATGAATTTCGAAATTTAGGTAAAAACTATATATTATAAATTTAATTTTAATTTACATTATTACATTTGAAAGAGTAATACTGTTTTTAATCATATTTCGACACTTGCACTATCGAATTAAATTTAAACACAAATTTATTTTAAATAGATACTCCTTTGGTGTGGGCATGAGGTTGAATTAGTAAGTGTGCAATCTCATAACATTACAGTTGACACGAACCAAACAGACGCCAAAGTTTCCACCGGTCGTGACGCAAAGAGCAATGACAGTATGTCAACCAATACAAACTATTACGGAGTACAATTTTACACTCCACCATTGATCCATCAAGATTTATTGACTCCTTCTGTGTACACTCAACCGGTACGACCCTCTATATATCAACGCCACGGAGATCCTCTTCAGCAATTACACCAAGAACATCAGCAGCATAGTACAACACCAGACTCTCATCCAATATTAATTAATCCGTTGATTTATGACGAACCAGTGACAAAAATATATCCACAAAAACCTAGTTCTGCTGTAGCTCGAACTATCAAGTACACCGAACCGGGACCTGGTAGTGGATACCGACTGCCATTCGTTTCTGATGAAACGTTAAATTACGATAGTTTACCGAGACTTCATTTCGCTCAGCAATACCAAACTAAGCCATTAGCTCCAGCACCAACACCGATACATCAATATATATTTCAACAACACACCAAGCCCATAATACCTTTCAATCATCCATTGAATCACAAAGTACCGCGACGTTATTTTTACAATGGTGACATTCAGCTTACAAATATTCCACTTGTTTATACGATGCCTGTACCGCCAGCTTTAGAACCTGCCGAATACGATCTCGTCACTCGATTCAATCAGCTATTGAAACAACGAGAACGTGATAAGAATCTGAATGACGAAGAAGATAAAGAAGAAGAAGAAGAGAAACCTATTACAAATAAAAAAAAAAAATCAAAAAAAAAGAAGAAGAAAAAAAAGAAACCTACTCCACAACCTCCAGACGAAGAAGAATTGGAGGAGGAGACAGAAAACACACAAGAAAATCAACAGCAAGATGAACCATCTGAACAGGGAGAACAAGAAGAACAGGAAACCAAAAATGTAGTTCTTAATGAAGAGGTTTTTAAAGTTAAATTATTATTAATATTGTTAGAATATATTTTGCACATTTGAAAATAATTATTTTTTCTAGCCCCCAGAAATCACAGCAGATCAAAACGAAGACCATAACTTACAAAACATCGAAGAAACCGTAAGTAAATGAAATATTAAATAGTGTCCATCAATTTTCTTAAGTAAATTTTGATGTTTTTTCAGTAGGCCAATATAATTAAGTTTAAAATAACATTTATTTCACAAAGACCCAAACATATTTTTAATTATTCGTAGTTTTTATTAATCCTAAATGCGCATTTGCTTTTTTTTCTTCAAAAATACAAAAATATTTCAAAAAGATATAGTAGACGGTGCTATGGCGAAAAAAAAAGTTTAGTTTTGTAGAAAAAAAATATTTTCTATTAGACTACAATGAAAAAAAATTCTTAAATCATAATTACAAATAGTGCTAAAATATGACAATTTTTTTTTAAGTCGTACTGATAATTTTTTACTCGTTGAAAATAGCCCTTTATTTATTATTGTCACAACATACATAATATTTTTATTAAAATTTCTTAGGGCTTCATGGATTATTATATGGTTTTGAATATTTTTAATTTTTATTAAACTTACGTTGAACATATAATGACATGACAGAAACTAATTGTTTTAGGAGAATTCAATGATTCAACACTTCAATGAAGATTTAAGCTTTCAAGATGGTACTGGTGAACGAGTAGAGTTTCAGATGCATGGAATTGAAGGTCCTGATTCATATAAATTTGGCTTTGATACCGGAAATGGGTTAGTTTTCAGCAATACTAAAAGTAACCGATATGAAACTAAAACATATCACATCACAAAGTTTAATAAATTGTTTTAATTAAATCTATTTATTTTGTAATGCACAAACTATAGAATAAATAGACAGTTTCGGTATGAAGAGAGAGACGCAAATGGTCATGTTCGTGGTCATTACGGATACCGTGACGGAGATGGGAAATTACAAATATATAACTACACATCTCATCCAGAATTTGGATTCCAATCACAAAAAGTTGAAACTCTCGAATCGTGAATAATCTTTCCAAAACAACATTATGATAATAATTATTAAAATATTGTACATTAATATAAATAAACATGGATAATTATATAATAATACAACCATTTTTCCATGGTCATCGATCCTCTCCATTTTCTTTCCCCTTTTTAACTTGAAAATAATAATAAAAAAAAAACAGTACAGTAGTGTAGAATATATATGATATCCGACAGTGATCAACAATATTATCATAAAAAACGCGTTGGTGGAAGAATATTTCATATTTCATATTTAATATTTTCATATTTCTGTTTATTATAGGTTTAATTGGATTGAAATCAGGTTTTTAATATATTTATCATTAAAATTGGTCCAATGAGAACTGAGAATTATTGTGAATAAAAAATTACTCACACCATTTCTTTCTTAACTTTTCACCGAAGCTTAAAGATGTTAAAGATGTCACGTAAATTAAAATCTAATGACAAAGATGTAGAATAAAAAATTGTCTGACACGTATCTGAAATAAATAATTTTTATTTTAGAACAACAAGATAGTTTTATAAATTACAGTAATATTGTATCTATACAAATGTAATATTATAGGATATTCAAAAAGATAATTTAATACTTTTAGATATACGTATTATGAACGGAACTATGACATCCCAATACAAAAAAATTAAGAGTAGGGGAGCTGATGAAAAAATTGTCGACTGAATAATTTTTTTAATTATGTATCCTTAACTTTTTATATTATAGCAACTCTAAACGTGGCATGTGAAGAGTTCTCATAGGTTACCATCTAGATTCCATCCCTCCAGAATAGCCCTAGATTAAGGTCATGTAAATGGAGATAAATTATAAAAAGTTACTTATCAGGAGATAAAAAGTAGTAATATATTCTTAATAACGCATGCTTCATACCTAACTTCACTTAATAATTACTTAATAACCATTACAATGATCACATGAATATGAGAAAGTTAAAAATGTTTCTGACGTGAAATGTACTACAAAATTAACATATAAAATAATAATGTCCAAAATTAAATTTTATATAAACATTATTCATATCTTTAGCAGTGTAATGTATACGATTATAATTAACCATAATCGATAAAGTATTTTTTATTTTTCAAAATTATTCAATACCTTACAGAATTGATCTAAAAGAAAATTACGAAAACTAAGAAGTTTATCTAAACACGATTCACAAAAATATTGAAAATTCTTTTGAAAAAAAAGTTTTTCTATTTTCGTTCTTCACTATAATTACCTCAAAAAAAAAAAAAAAAAAATGATAAATAAAGAGAAATACACAGTTACTAAAAAAAATTAAATTACAAAAAATGTAACAAGTAGTTTGTTGTAAAAAGTATTACAGTTAGATTGTTTGGACATGGTTAACTATATTAACTTAATTCTAAAATATCCTTGAAAATATGAAATTATTTCAACCTATTAAATTAACTTTATGAATAGCAATTAAATAACAACATAATAATAAAACAACATACAGAATAATGTATAATGTATGTTTTTTATTTAACCCATGACCTAAAATAAAAAGGACATGGAAATCTATGTTATCGAAAATAAAAATAAGAAAACGTGTTCTTAATAGTAAAATATAATGTGATTTTTTTTGATAGCATAAATATTGTTTTAGTAGCTTGACACAATTACTAACTTATCGAATTATTTATTCTTTCTAATAATTGTTGTTAGCTAAATATTATTTTATTTGTTTTACTATAATCTCTCAAACAGATATATATTTTAATTATTGATCATATATATATAATGGCATTTAATAATTTATTTGAATTTATTGTAGAATTATTTTATATTTGACATATTAAAATTATTTAAATTACTAAAAGAATATTTAAACTATTTTTAAATATTTTGTACATGTTTCAATTCGTATTCGAATGAAAACTCAAGTACATTTATTGTAGGATTTTCCATTCTCTCTAGCACAATCATTAGTTTTTAGAGAGGACGTTAAACATGATTAAAAAAATTTTAATATTAATAAAAAAATTGTTGTAATTTGGTATCTAATTTCGAAATGTCATATTACCATATCCGGATCAAAGTAGAAGCATGTCATAATATTATGACAACAGGAAACAGTTTGAATTGTGATGAGCAACTCTTCAAAAATGAAGAGGAAATGAACACGTCAACCTCAGAAGCATAAAAAGACTAAAATCCAAATGTCTCTTACATTTGGATTTTAGTAATAGCTAAGATCATGTCGCCTGATCGTGTCATTCATCGTATAGTTATAACATGGTCTGTTCTATTAACCATCTTTGCTAGAGTCCAAGTAAATACTTAACTTACATCGAAGAGTTATTCTATGAATGATTATACTTATTTTATTTCTGAAATAGGGTTTAAAATGTCGAACAGTAGACCACTCGAGACGTCATAGCGAATTTATTGATTTAGCTGAACAGTGCAACAACTCAACAGGGAGTAACCATCGTCTATCTGATAGAGACAGCTTTCCATTGTCAGAACAAGGTCTAATGAATAATTCAGGTCAAAGAATAGACCGGGGAGGCGATGGGAATAGAAGAGATACAACAAGTCGAATGGATGACCGAAGAGGATCTGACAGACGGAATAACAACCGCGAGTATAGTGTGCGCCGACAAGAATATAGTGACAGAGATCAAGATCCAACATCCTATTCATGTGGTGATAACAGTTATGGTCAATTTCCGCAACAAAGACCAGTGAGTATTAATTAAATAATTTCAGTTACACTTAAGTAAAATTTTTAATACTAAAAGAACATAATGCACATTTTACGATAACATGAGCGTAATTATGGCTTAATTATTTAAATTGAAATTCTAATATGGTTAAAATATTTCTAATTATGAATAACGATTTAAAATGTTTTATTAATTAATATTAGTTTTAGTTGTAAGAATATTTATGAAGTGGTGTCAATGGGCTCCTTCTTCATGCACGATATTCATGCGTTGTAACACATTGTTCAGTCATTTTTACTTATTGTATTATGTATACAGATTGTAATATTTTCTTAATAAAAAAAAAAAAAAAAAAAGAATATTTAGTTAAATTTTTTTTAGTAATTTTGGGTTGCGTATAATTGACATAATTAATACTTATCATAGGAGCAAAATAAAATTTTTAGTAATGCTAAATATGTTTTTATCCCGCCTAAATATATTAAACAAAGTATATAACTTTCTATTTGGGGAAGGAAAAAGCCACTAGCCTATTTCCTATTTGCACTTATGATGTTCATATACACAATTGGCCTAATCAAACATATAAGTCTTTAGGTTTCTCTCTAAAAAGTACTTCGAAAATCTATTAAACTGGTATAAGTTATTTATAGATAACAATGTACTTAAGGGAGGTTAGAGTTTAAACTTCTCGGATCCTAAGAAATCAACAAGATTTAAATGCAATGTGGACGGAGTATGAAACCTATTTATAATTATATATATATATATATATAGAGAGAGAGAGAGAGAGATAGAGAGAGAGAGAGAGAGAGAGAGAGAGAGAGAGAGAGAGTGAGCATTCACTGACAATTTAATTGATAACTTTTGTTAACCAGTTAATATTTTTTGTTATTTTTTTTTTTAATAGTTAATATACTTGAGGGCTATAATAATAATTTAATTAATATCATTTTTATAATTAAATTTTAAAAATTAATGAAAAATGTTTAAAAACATTTTTTAGAATAGATTTTCAAAAATAATTTGATGAAACAAATTCTCCATAGTGATTGGTAGTTAATTTCCTGTAACATTTTAAATTTTGTAAATATTTGATTTTTCTATATTTATTCTACGGTATTAAACACTGGCTACGTTATATAAAAACGGACAGAAGTAAACACCATCATTTAACACTAAATATGATATGAGTATGGATTTTTTCATGAAAATTTTTAACATTCCATTGACCGGCGTTAGTTCAGATAAAAACATGAACAATGCCTATTATTTAATAAGTAGTTTTATCTATACAGAAATAAAACTACTTATCTTACTTTTCTTTTATTTTTGTCTCAACACGCATTTCAATGTTTAATACCGTAAAATAACACGTGAAAATTCAAATTTCCACAAACTTTAAAATGATACAGACTATTTACTATTGAATATTAATAAGATATTTTTTTACCAAAATTTTTCCTAAAATTACTTTACAAAATACTTATCTTGCATTTTCTTTTTACATTTTATTTAAAATTTTAAAATAATTGATATTTTTAATAAAATGTAAAAATATAAATTATTGAGATATAATTATAGACCTAACGTATTACTGTTATTTAAAAAAAAATCAGTAAAAATATTTACTAGATCAAAAGTAATTTAAGTTGTCAGTGAATGCTGGGCCACTCTGTATATATATATACAAATAAAAAATTTACAATTTATTAAAAATAGTTATATTTAACGTCACACATTGAGTTTGAGTGGTTTTACTATCCTAATTTGCCTCGTGCGTTCTCATAAGAATGAAAAGTGGCACTAGGTTAGTTATCCCATCTGTTATAAATAGTTACAAAACATTCATTAATCTACTTGAAACAAACTAAATTTTAATCTTTTTCTAGAACTACAACCAAGATGTTGGTCAAAACTATTACCACCGTGGAAATCCGTATCAAGCTAACTCTGATTATGATATAAGTCAATCTTATTCGAGAACTCCTACAATGCCTCCATTACAGATGAAAAGATATAGAAGACATATGATTCGGAGAGCAGCGAGTTCTAAGCTCTTGGGTAATAATCGTTTCAGAAACGCTACAAAAAACGGTATAAATCAAACCAAAGGATCTATTATCGATAAAATGGATGCCGTAAGAATTTTTTAATCGTTAAATTATATTTTATATCAAAAAATTTCTGTACAGGAATCCCGCAACCCTTGAGTAGTAGACACTAGACCCATAATTCAAGATCCAGCGTTTGAGGAGGCCCGGATTTCATTTTAATTACTCTAATTCATAGGACCTATTAAAACAATTTATATAGCTCGTTTAAAATCGCATTGTGCTACGGTTCATAAATATTGAGGTTCAAATCTATTCCGATAGCTGCATAGATTTTTCGTACACTTTTACTAAACATTAAGTTTAAAATATTTTATTACAATTTAAAATAAGTACTTGGACTATAACTGAACTTAAGACAAAAATAAAAGACAGACTATCAATTTTAGTATTTTTAATTTTGTATTTAGTCATCTTGTAAACACTTAAGTACAAACAAAAATGATAATAAGTAAATAAAATATCGCAAATACAAATACTTATGAGAGAACTTATATAAAAATACTGAATTTTTTTAGTCAAAGTATCAAATAATCGATCAAATTTTATTCTTCCCAACTTATGATGAATAGTTTTATCTTCGATGCGAAGCTGAGAAAGTATTAATTTTACTATTATGTTTTTTTTTTGTCTCTGTTACCACTTTTTCTCAGCTCTTACCGAACGGATTTCTTTCAACAATACGTCAAAAGATTACAAATCGTATCTAGTCGAAGACATTACCATGAAAAATTGAAAAAAATTCCTTCGTTTACCGTTAACGGGAGAAATCCCCCAAAAAATTACAAATTTAAAAATCGCTAATTTTTGACATTTTTTCAATTTTTTTTATTTAAAATTTCCTAAACTTTTCCAAAAATGAACAAATCAATATAATTTTTTTTTTATAGATGCTTGATGTCTTTACCTATCATTTGATATATTTTTTTTATAAATTTAACCCTTTACCTGCCCACAGGGAGTGATTTAAAATGACAACTTTTTTACAAAAAATTAACTTTTTCAACTTAACTTTGAAAATGTTCCGGAAATACTGACACTTTTATATATATCTTAAATTAAAGCTCATATATTATACATTATTATGAAAATAAAAAATTTCATACTATATTTAATTGCTATAATAAATATTTATTCACATATTACACTTATAAATCATAAAACTTATAATCAGGATATAAATAAGGAAATAAGAGATCATGTAGCTTTTGGAATAATCCATAAATTTTTTAAAATTAAACACTATCTACAGATTTGCATTGAAGCGTTTTTTATGATAGTGATTTTAATCACTGACACATATCATTAGACTTAACTCAACTATGACACGTCCTCACCGTGCTGGTTTTTTTTTTACTAATTAATTTATCTCTCTGAATGTGGAAATAAAAAGTTTTCTAAAAATAATTTTGGTATATAAAGAAAAGTATAATACAATTATTTCATTGATCAATTCAACATAAATTTATGAAAAAAGTATATTCTTAATTCATAAAAAAAACATTTATATCTACAATTTATATTTTATGTTTTTTTTTCCTGTGAGTGCTCTTTTAGAAGTAGTGTGCAAATAACTAAAAAACTACCCTTATTGTTCAATTTTAAACACCGATCAAACAACTGATAGACTTGAAATTTTTATATTTTCATTTTTATAAATATGCAAAGTTTTGGTGAGTTAGACTAAAAATTTTCTAAATTTTAAAAATAAAGATTACCTAATATACATAATATGTATTTTTAGCTTAAGATAATGGCCAATATTCAATAGTAAATACCTAATTTGTAAACAATTATATTAACTAAACAGTTAGCATGCAAATAATTCGATAATGTAACATTTTTTTTGGTAAAAGTAATTTTGAAAAAAATTTGTGTTGTAATCATAATTGTATTATCAATAGTTTATAATTCTTATTTCGAATGTAAAATAATAAATTTAGGTGAAATTTTATAATAACTTTTTTTATAGATAATAAAATTATATTCAAATGTTATTTTATTCATTTGTATCGTAAGTATAATGTTATCGAGTTAATTCGAAAAAACTATCCTATACGTCAGATATTAAACACTTCTATAGTACGTGTTAAGGTTGATCAATCGTGACCGAAATTCTTACATCTTTTTTTATAGGCATACTAGAATAATTGGGAAGGTCTGCCCATCAAATTTTGAAACTTAAAAAAATATTGTAGGCATAGGTTGGTAGCATCGGCCACAACCATTATTACTACTTTTCATATACACTAAATGTTTTCTTTTTACGTTGTGATATATTGTTTGATGATACTATATAAGATTGTGGTTATGTCGTCATTGATATTTAAAAAAGAAATACAATCATGTTCTTATACTATACAATGAACCTAGCTTTTTATTTTCTCCCACAGTTAATGATTAATTATCATCGATTATTATATTATTATATGACCACCTACAATATGCACCCATATAAGACACGATGAAAATTTTTATTATTGTTAATTTAAAATAAAAAGACAAAATAATTTACATTATTATGTATAAGCAGAACAAAAATTTAAAAAATAATGAGTGTAGCCATCATTTTTAGATACTTTTTTGTGTAATATATGCTTGTATTTTAGAATTCCAATTTATAATTAAATATTTTTTACTTTTAGTGCACCATACATTGTGTATTCAAACAGTTAGAAATGGTAAGTTAATACTTATAGAAAAAAATGTAAGTATTAATTCTTGAATAAACAAAATAATTCTTTTAAAGAAAAATGAGAAGTGCATGGTGAATATTCACATAAATGAACACTACGTCAAAAGATCACAAATCGTATCTAGTCGAAGACATTACCCTCAAAAATTGAAAAAAATTCCTCCGTTTACCTTAAACGGAGGAAATCCCCCAAAAAATTACAAATTTAAAAATCGCTAATTTTCAACATTTTAAAAATTTTTTTTGCTTAAAATTGCCATAACTTTTTTAAAAATAACCGAATCAATATAATTTTTTTATATTTAATTTCATCAACTTTAAAGGACCAAAAAAATGAAATTTTGGACTGATTATTTTTAACATATTAAAAATAAAAATAGTAATAATTTGAAAACAATTTTTTTTTCTTTTAATTATTATTTTATATGTAATTAGTAATAATATCAAAAATTTGAAGTGATAGAAAAAGTATAATTGCAGATTTGAAAATAGCACGAAAAGTTTATTTAGAAAAATATATTTTTGTTTCTGATTATAGCTCCTTGTAGTCCAGTATGTTTATTCATAAGTAACAAAAAGTTTTTATTAAAAAGTATTGCATCAATCGATTTCTATACTCGTTAAAATTAAGGAATATACAATTACTTTATTATTTTTATAATTTATCCGTATGATTTGCAATATTAAATTATTGAATATCAATGTCATACTAAATTTAATCATTATAATTATTTTTTATTCATATATTATAATTATAAATTATTATAATAGATGATATGTATGATGGCACTTTTACCAAGGTAAAAAGCGTAGGAGGAGTAAAAGAAATTTTTCGGGTAAGAATAGGAGTGCACCAAGGTTCTGTATTAAGCCTTTACTTATTTTCTATAGTGATGGAGGAAATTAATCAAAGGCTAGAGGTGTGGAGATTAGCTCTTGAAAAAAAGGATTTAAGAATAAGTAGGAGTAAGACAAAGTATATAGAGTACGAGTTTGACAAAAGAGAACCGAGGTAGGTAAAATAAGATCAGTTACAATAGGTGAGAAAGTGATAGGAGAGGTGGAAATTTTAAGTATTTAGGATCAGTTTTGCAAAAGGTGGGTGGTATTGATGAGGATGTAAGACACAGGATTAAGTGCAGGTTGTCGAAGTGGAGAGAAGCGACTGGTGTCTTATGCGATAAAAGAATTCCAATGAGGCTGAAAGGTAAATTCTTTAAGACTTTAGTGAGTCCAACTATAATGTATTGTTCAGAGATGAGAATGCTTAGCTAGATGAGTGGAGTGACTAGAAAAGATAGAATAAGGAACGAGCATATAAGAGGGAGTATAGGTATAGCCTCAATCGTGGATAAGATGAGAGAAAATAGACTTAGATGGTTTGGTCATGTTATGAGGAGAGAAGAATCGGAAGCTGTATGAACAGTTATAGAAATTAATGTTGAAGGAAGACAAGGTAGAGGAAGAACAAAAAAGAGATGGAGGGATGCTATTAAATGCGATATGAGGACAGGTGATGTGGGTGATCATGTCAAGTGGAAGTTTAGGATAAGGGTGGCCGACACTAAGTAGTTGGGATTAAGGCGAGGAAGAAGAAGAAGAAGATAATTTCTCTGTATAAATTGAAATATTAAATTATGGAATATCAATGTCATACTAAATTTAATTACTATAATTATTATTTATTCATATATTATAATTATAAATCAAATATCTAATCGGGATAAAAATAAGGGAATAAGAGTTATTGTTGATTTTGAAATAATCTACAAATTTCTTAAAATTAAACACTATCTACAGATTTGCATCGAAGCGTTTCTTATGATAGTGATTTTAATCACCGTCAGATATCATCTATACTTGTCTTAACTATACCACGTTCATACTATGCCGCGACCCCAATGTGCTACCGTTTTTTTTAAACTCTCAACATGCCAATTGATTGGGTCGTAGACCCTCGAACTTCTTACTGCATTTTTCTCCAGAAATTTTTTTTTTCATTTCACTTATATATCATGCTACGGACATGTGGAAAAATCCAAAATTTGACTAAAATTCTAACTTAAGATAAATAATAAAATTAACATAAGTGGTTTTAGTGAAAATATCAATCGAATAATAGTAAATATTTTTTTAAATTTATCAATTATTTTCAGTTAAATTCTAATGCTCGACCCGATAAATCATCAATAGTTAGCATAATGACTAGTCAAATAAAAGATGTAGAATTAAAAGAATTTGTACAAGAAGCAATAGACGAATGTTTTGACACTTTAGAACTAGGTAAAGTTGAATTTCTGTAATTATTTACTCGAACTATTTACCAAATCTCTAAATTTTTGTTTTAGATTCTCATAGCAATAAATGTGAATTTTCGAAAAACTTTGCCACTTGCATGGAGAATAAAGCACAACGAGTAATATTTTTTTTTCTTCTTAAATATTTTAAGTAAAATAACTCAAAAAATTAATTTGAATTCCAATAATGTTAATTATTTTTAACTTTTGAAGTGATTTTTTTTTCAATTTACTACTTTAGTAAAGGAATATTAGAAAGCATGATATAACATTTCACAAATAGAATTTTTTCTTTTAGACGAAACTTGTATCGTGTTGTCAATGCACATGATTCTTTTACTATAGGTAACTGGTCTAATAGTTAAACCATCCAGAATATATTTAACTCCAAATTTTAATAGTAGATTTATTGTTATGAGATAAAATCTAATACTTAAATATAAAATCAAACAATTTCTTTTGTTTTCAATTTTTTTATCTTTTCCATTGATATTAAATAAAAAATAAATCTACTGTATTAAATTAAAAAAAAACTGTTAAATTCTTGCAATTGAATATAAAATAAGTTAAATATATTAAATGCCTTTAAATATTTATTTAATTAATATTATATTTGAAAATCATATCAAATTTTCAATTATGGTAGTAAGATCTTGAACTAAAAATTAATAAAAATAGTCTATTTACGCAAATTTATTAGATATTCAGTAACAAGACCAGTCACTCTAATTAGATAAAAAATTGAAAAAAGTAATTTCATTTTCTTTTGCACTTTATCATGGCCGTAATTAGTAATTTAGGTCTATGGGAGCAAAAGTTCCACTATTATTTGAGACTTATTATTATTGCATTAAGTCTTAGATATGCAGTGATAGGCAAAAAAAAAGGTCTTCGTTTTTTCTTTTTTAAAAATGAGAAACCTAGTTTTACTTATAGGGTAGAACATCGAGAATTTGCATTTCTTTTTCTACATACCTAGTGGCGGAAACGAAGATGTAGACGATAGTATCCCTCACATTTTTTTAATTTACATTTTTTAACACTCCATTAATTTTATTCAAAATAATACACCCTCTTAACATTGTAAAATGCATATAAAGCTTATCGATTTATATTGGTATTTTACTGTTATAAATTATAATTTTGTATTATTATAATAATATTGATTACAATTTTATTGGTTCAATAATTTTTTTTAATTATCCATAGTATTTTCTTTACATTAAGACAATCAAATTCAACCAACATAATTGTTTACTATTTAATATTTAGTTTGATCACCAAAAATAAAAATGGAATAAAATAAATATTTAGACAATTCTTCCACTTATTTTGAGCAACTTTGATGTTGACTTTAAAACTCAACCAAACCGTTGTCTATATGTAAAAATAAACAACCTAGAAATAAATTGGTTTTTATACTATATTAAACTAAAATCGAACATTTTGTATTGAACATTTTTGCACGTTCACGTTTTTTCTTTTTAAGGCATGTTTGACGTGTTTTATGGCTTTTAAATATATTTTTTACTCTTCTTTAATTTTTTTCAATGCAATATTTTATTACGGCACTTATTAATTATATCTGCGCATAAATTATGCACATTTAGTTATTTTTTAGAGCTTTAAGTTTTCTTCTTTATATATTTGATTTTGTTATCGCAATTAAATTGACTAATCACTACTACAGTTCTAAGTTATGTGTATAATGAATAACATTATGTGTAATACTTCCCTATTTTGTCACATTATCGAAATCAGGTTTATCATGTTATTTATTTTCAAATATTTAGCTAGATAATGTATATTTTTTATTTTAGGTTAATAAAGGTATCTAAAATATATATTATTTTATATAAATAATAATGTATATCTAAAGTGTTTAAAATATTTAAACATTATAGAAGATAATTATAATGAATTATTAAGCAGTGATTTCTAAAATTTATAAAGGTCTAGAAAGTATAACATTAAGAGGGGTCTAATTTTTAGGTTAAAGAGTCCCTACTTAGTTACGCTAATGCTCTTTACAGTTGTCAGTGCACACAACTCTTATACAACATTTTCCCTTTATACATGCGACAAATACTGAGTTTTTGTATCCAGTAAAAAATAGAATTGAATCTGAAGGAATCCTGCTTATATTCCATAATTATGAAAATTTTTTTAAATTAAGTTGTCATGAAATTTGTTATTTAAATAAATATTGAAATAAGATAAAAAAAAACAATTTTGTGTATAAAAATTTTAATTTCAGATTCTGTTATTTTTAGGCTTTATTGAAATCATCTTATTACTAATATATATATATATAAATCATTCTTTATTAATATTTATATGTATTATTTTTCTAATATAAAATTAAAGCTAACGATTATTATTTTAAAGAATTGTGATGATTGGGATTTGCCAATGAACAATCGAGGAACAAATCTTTAAGAATATTTTGTTTAATAAAATAAAAAATGGGTATACAAAAATTGTAAAAAAATAATTTATTAACTTATTATACATATTTATTTTTACTGAGTAAATATAATAAATAAGTGTATAATTATCATTATTATCATTACTGTGACTTTAAAAAATGAATTTTATAATTTAAATATTAATCTAATATTGAAAATGTAGTAAATAATTTAATACCGGATTACTTTAAAACATTATAAGAATAGTTCAATAAATAAACATTGCAAGTTTGTAGAAACTAACAATAATTTTAATTTATGTATATATAATTTTTTATAATTATATTATGTTTATATTAAATACAATTTTTAAGTAGATAAGCAAGTATTGCTAAATATTTAAAAATATAAAAATTAGACTAATTAAAAATAACAAAATAAAAATATTTAGTTATTAATAATTTAATTTTAACATTTTAGTGTATAATACAAAGATAAATAAAATATTATAATCAACTTATTGAAATTTCTTTAATACGACAGATAATCGTTTCACGACATCTTCTAATAAGCTAGAAGCACCAATACGGAAATGACTCGCTTTCATCCAATCATTTCCTAATTCATTTTTTACTAATATAAGCCAACTAAGTGCTTGTTCATTAAATTTGATACCACCTGCTGGTTTAATACCAACCTATAAAAATGTGAAAATAAAATTATGAATACAAACATTCTATTAAATTTATATAAATTTAAAAACCTTAAAACCAGTTTTTTCGTGATATTTTTTTATTGCTTGACACATAATTACACCATGAGATAATGTAGCATTTGTAGACTCTTTCCCTAAAAAAAATTTTAAATGACCAAAATAGTAAATAATTAGTTTTTTTAAAAGATTAACAACCAAAGAACACGTACCAGTTGAAGTTTTGATAAAATCTGATCCAGCCATCATTGCTGTCATAGATGATTTATAAATAGTCTGATAGGAGCCTAATTCAGTCACCGACAATATTGTTTTTAGTGTCACATTTTCATTGGCACATAAACTTTTAATAGCTCGAATATCATTATACAAAGTCTTGTAATCACCATTAAGAACCATTCCCCGATCAATAACAATATCAATTTCAGCTGCACCATGTGAAATGGCATATTCTACTTCAGTTATTCGGCAACTTAAAGGTACCTGACCCATTGGAAATCCTCCAGCAACTGTTAATAACAACATGATATCAGATAATTATTTAGACACATTTTTTTAACCAAATAACATAACATACCTGAAGCTATATCTATATGAACTCCTAACTGCTTAATACGTTCTACAGCATCAGGTACACGAACAGATGATACACAAACAGTAGGGGGTATTAATGTGCTATTGGAGAAATAATTATAAATTGGACATGTATGCTTAGACCCCATATTTTCAATATCATTTTTCAAATTTTTTTTGCCATACGTTAAAGCCTAAAATTAGAAATACAAAAATTTTAAAGATAAAGCATCAATTTCAAGGTTTTTACTAAATTTCTTAATCAAATTTTAAGTAAAAAATTTATTTATAGTCCAAAACTAACTACAATAATATTATTTAATTTAAAGTAAAATTATTTTACATAATTAAGTACAGTATAATTGTTTTATAAATAAATTAAATGCCTTATACAATAGTAGGCTATTTATAAAAAACTTCATATTTTCCTTATAAATTAATACAACAAATAATGGTACATTTAAAATAATAATATTAGTATTAACTATATTTACTTTGTCAACGAGTGCTTCAATAGTTTTTTTATTATCAATAGAATTAAGAGATGTAAGATCCATTACATGAATTAAAAGTCCAAGATATGTAGCTTCAATTTCTGGTAAAAATCCAATTTTAGTACATCTATCACATTCATCAACAACACAGTTAATATCATTTTCTTGAAAATCAAAATCAACTAGAAGTGATTCATCTAAAAATCAAATACAGTGTTAATCAAGTAATTATTATAAGTACAACCATAATAAAAAAAAAAATATTTTTATTGTGGATAATTATATTAAGTTATAATGATCTTTTACTAACTTTTTTCAACTCATTTTATCAATTAAAGCATTACTTAATATAAATACTATTATTTAAGAACTTAGCAATTTTATAAATTTGATAAATTAAATTCATCAATTTATTACACATCAAATTATTTGAATTAAATACAATTTAAGAGGTTTTTATACTAAATATAAAATTTAAAAAATAAAAATTTCCAACTGGTTAGAGCTAGACAAATAAAATGTAGAATAATATAAGGCTTTATAACAATTTCACAATTCAGAAAATAATAAATTATTACATAAAAAGTAAATAAATAACTAAACCAGCTAGTAGCTTAATTTAAAATAAATGATAAGCTAAACTTGAAAAATATTTACAATTCATTGATTTTAGCTATTGTAATACTGAAATTAAATTGAATATTTTAATCATATTAATCATACCAAAGAGAATTCCTGAATTAGACATTTCTAAATAAAATTTATTATTAAAAGAAAATAATAAATGATTCAAATCAAAAACATAAAATTTAATTGTACTATGTAGTATTGATAGCTGAAGCTAACTATATTGCAATTTCTTAATTTGTAGTTTAAAGTTCAAATCATAACGATAAGATAATATTATCAACGTTTTTATTATAAAACACGATTATAGATAAGTTTTATCTATAATTACTGCCCGGTTAGAAAGGAATTCCTAGTTAACTATTAGTATTAAGTTTAATACCCATTTAAAAAAACCATTATCGTCTGGAATCTGTTCTCCCTTTAATGTAACTTTGAGCGTAATATTATAACGACAGTTCCTCATATTTTTTCTATATTACATATTATTAATGAAAAAACAAAAATAATTATTAGCATTATAATCAGCCATAAAGAAATTTAAGATCACTCCATACAATACTATTTACTAAAGCAAATTATACGTATAATAATCTAATTTACTATTGTAAAAAAAAATATATGAAGTAAATATTTTTGCATAATGTATATAATCCAAAACTTAAACTTTATATTTTTTCAACATCATAGAGTGAAATCTCGATATTTTAAATAAATTTATATTATTATAAAATATAAATTTCGATATTTTTTAATAACCCATTTAATATACTTTAGTTATGTATACCTTTCTTTAAATTTGACCATTTCCCTTCATCAAGGGGGTTTTAATTTAACAACATTCATTTATATGTACACTTTTAAATATTTCTAAAAGATTGTTCTTTAAATATGTAAGCTTAAGTTCATACCTTTAATTCTTTTAGCTTTGATGTGAAACTGATAAAGTTATTTATATCTGTCGTCACTCTTTTTTAGCTCTCACCGAACCGATTTGTTTTAACAATAAGTTGAAATCACATTTCATATCTAGTTTAAGATAATCGTCTTGAAAATTGAAAAAAATTACCCAAAAAATTATAATTTTTAAAATCGGTAATTTTGTCTTTTTTAAAACTTTTTCATTTTAGCTGCCATAATTTTTTTTAAAATAAACGAAAGTAATTTTTTTTTTATATATATATTTACCTTAGGTCTTTCTTTATCAATTTTTTAAAAATCTGATCTTTTACCAGCCTACAGGGATGGATTCAAAATCGCAACTTTTTAAAATGTTACAGAAGCTTATACCAAGCTTCAATAATGTTAAAATAAAGCTTATAAGCATTATTTTAATATAATTTTATATAAACTAAATGTTAAAAAAAAATTGTCCCACGACAAATCTTCCATGTGCAAATAGCGCCGTAGTTAAAAAACATGAAATTTTTGTGTTATAATTTTCGATTTCATATTATATTTTTTCGGAGAGTGAGGGATTTTTTTCTGTTTTGCTAATCACCTCAATATTTTAAAAAGGGTTGTAATCAATTTAAAATTGGAAAAGAACTTTTTAAGTGCAGAGTTAATGAACGTTTCGGAGTCTAATATATTCATTGTCGTGTATTTTATTGTATTAATTAGATTTTTTATTTGGTTTTTTTATATATTATTATATAAATATATTATTCTTTTTTTAAACATACAGTTTTTTAATTTTAAATATAGATATTGGAATTGTAACAGTAAAATATTGTTTTGGAACAAATATTTCATTTTTATTATATTTCAGATAGAAATATATCAAGACTCAATGCAGTTAAACTCAATTCCACCAGAGCGCATTTTATTACTTAAAATTTCCACACAAAGACATTATACATATTAATTTTCCGATCAATTGTTACATACCCAAATTTATTTATATCAGATAAATATAATATTAGTATCAAAAGTATCAAAAAAAAATTTTTCTTGTGCTAAAATCTGTGATAAAAATTTTTGTGAATCGAAATATTATGTTTACTTAAATTATTGATTACTACTCAATGAGTAGTATCTTTTAAGACTGTCTATTGAAAACACAGGATTTATTTATTTATTTTGTGATTCTATTATTTATTTAAGAAGTGTATTTCAAGTAAGTTTTCCAATAGTTAAAGTTGCTATTTTTTTAGTATATTTTTTTTGTAAAAATTAAGTATAGGAACTTTTTTATTTGTAAAAATGTAAGTTATTAGTACATATAAGTACATATATATATGTATATTATTAGTAAAAATGGACAAACAATATGCATGGTAATCGATTTATCACAACCCTTCCAATTGCTCACAAAATAAATAAAATATTATAAAAAACTTGTTGAATATTTTTGTTACAATTATATATACAAAGTGGTTCTATATTACATACCATTTAATTAATCAAAAATAAAATAAACATAATATTTTTTATTTGTTTACAATTATAATAAAAATTGATCACTTGTGGCTAATTAATTAAGTACAATTAAAACTATATTAAAAATATTATTAATTTAAAAAACTAAAAAATATTAAAAATATTCAACTCAATTAAAAAAGTAACTATTGTTACTTTTAGTTAAATTTTTCTTATATTGTTTTATATATTCATCTCTTATACTGTATAAGGATTTCAACTTTATTTTTCAAATGAAAATGCATAATTAATTAGCTTATTTAATAGATATTGATCTAATTAAGAAAATGACTTATCTATAATAACTTTTAGACCAGTATTTTGGAAGTTATTAATAATTTAAAATATTACTGGAGTTGAAGAGTGGTTGCTGCTAGTTTTATAACTAGACATTTTCTGGGTCTACTTTTCCTCTCCTCTAAATATGAATATGTCAAATACTTCCATGATACTAGTCTAAAAATTGTTATTACCAGCCATTTTTTTAACTAGATCATTAACTATTAAATAAGCTAATTAATTATGTGTGTTTTCACTTGAAATATAAAGTTGACACTCTTATAAGGTATAAGGAATGAACATAAAAAAACTATATGATTGAAAAATTGAGAGAAACATTGAACTAAAAGAAATAAATAAAAAAATTATTAATATTATTTTTATTTTTGTTCATGTTAGGTGAATCATTCTGTAAAATTTTTTAACCAGTAATTAGTACCTTGTAGTATCATCTTCGATATCTCATATGGGTGTCAAATTAATTTTGTTATTGGCAGTAAACATATTTAACTAATTTTTAAAAAGAGAAATTGTAAAATGTCCAGTCAATAAAATCTTTATACCAGTACTTCAAGAGTTATTAAAATGTTTATACCTATGTGATAAGAGAAGTGTGGTCGAGAAATGCCTAATGATATAAATAGTTTTACCCACATTCCCTCAGTTAACATTTTAGTATCGTTATAACTTTCTAATTACTGGCCTCTAAAAGTTGTTTTCTATCCATAATTTTATTTATTTTTATATTGAATTTTTCCTTATATATTTATAAATTAATAAAAAATTGTTAAGCTCATATAAAATCAATATTTAAATATAATTTTTTTATTTAAATAATTTTGTCTTAATGTTATCATCAAAATAATTTAGTTTATCACTCGAAATATATGTTTTGAAAAAATTACAATATCAATCTTGGTTTTTAAATGTTGCTAAATGTTAATATTAAAACTCTAAAAGTTATGCCTATAATAATTGATTTCAGAATTATGGCAGAAACAACATGTTGTTGTGGTTGCAGTACTGTTCGAGTTGGAACGCGTGTAATAGCTACTTTATATTTTGTAAGTAATTACCAGCAATCATAATATTTCTTTATCTAAAATTTTGTTTGACTTCAAATTTATATTTTAATTTTTTTTTTTTACTGAGACTCAATGTAAAATCTGTACTACTTGCTTACAATAAAAGAGTTAGATGATTGAATATTAATTTAACACATTCTAATTTAATTTAATTAATTTTAATTGATAATGTCTTAATTATATCAAGATAATTCAATGAATATAAAATATTTTTAAATCATGGGAAATATTGATTTTCAATTTTATCTCATTTTCATCTAAAATTCTACCTACCTCTTTTATACGTTAAACCATTACTATATACATTGTTTCCTACTGAAATAATATAACAGCTAAGATTTGGGTCAGGATTTTTATGTTATTTCATATCGATATTAAATGTATACAGTCCTAAAAAAGTAAGAAATATGAATGTTTCATTGTACACCAAGGACTTATATAGGAAAATATTTATTTTGCATATTTGATAATGTTTCATGAATAAAATAAAATCAAGATCATTTAATATATTTTGAAATATTTGGTAAACTATAGGTAAAAAATAATAATTTATTTAAATTTTTTTGTAAAGGTACTTGGAAATAGTTTTTTATTTAGCAATAATCTATTTTTTTACACCACTTTGATAAAAATAAAAATGCGATATTAGTACTATCAAGAATAAAAATTAATAGATTCCCAAGAATTTATGTATCCATTATAGTTATTTGTATACAATTAATCATTAAGTAAGATTGTACATTTTATACTTACTTTATATTTCACATTAAAGTATATATTGATGAGTTACTTTTGCAAATTATTTAAAATCAAGTTTAAAAATATAAAAAGAATATCTGCAGGTTTTTAGAAAATATTAGCGTAATATTTCACAATTTGTTTTATAACAAAGTCACTGAGTGAGAATAATATTATTTTCACAACATGAATAGAGAGCTATAGTATGATATTAGTATTTTCCTAATAAAATTTGTAGTTTAGTTAGTAAAAAAACTGAAAAAAAAAACAATTAAATAAACGATAAAATAGATTTAGTGGGAGACATATCTAGGTTACTATCTTATAAACAGCAACTGATATTCAGTAATTTTAAGAGGTAATATATTTGGACATGAAGTATTCTATCATATTGAGTATTATAAACAGGTTTTAGTAGACTTTGTTTATTTTTGTTAAGTATACTTATAGAGGATAGTCCACAATGTGTTGACAAATCTTATAACTTTTGACCTAGAAAATATTTTGCATTATTTTTTTATTTTTAATCATTTACAGTTTTAGTAATCTACATTAAAAACATATTTTTTATTTATTTTTCTATTAAAAAAAAAATTATTTTTAAAATTTAAAATTGTCATTTTCTTAAAAAAATGATGATATTTAACTATGTAATTATGATTAATAACAACTTTAGGATAAATACTTTTTGAGTTACTAGTATTTTAAAAAATAGAGTGCATATGTAGTTAAGTGTATGAGTAAATACAAGCTATAACTAGCTTGCATCTACTTGCAAACTTATTATCGATTCATTAAAATGTCTTATAAAAAAAAAAACTAGAAATATGTAATTTTAAAACAAGTAAAAAAATAATAATAATAAATATGTTTTTACCATAATATAAAACTGTAATAATTATTTAAAAATAAAAGTAGAGCAAAATATTTGCTTAATCAAAAGTTATAAAAATTGTCAAAAAATTGTGGACCACAATTGTAAGAAAAGTTAAATAAGTTAATTTATTTTTTTTAGTGGATTTCCTTATTACCTATGATATTTTCTGTGCTTAATATACAAAATGTTCCACATACTCTAAAAAATGTGCCGTTTAGTAAGTATACATTAAGAAAAATTTTTTTATTATATATAGAATAATTCATGATTGATCACTAGATTTTTTCTGAAATAATAATAATTTAGAAAGGTTTTTTTAGCTAATTTTAGTACTAGTATTCTGTAATTTTTGAGTGGTTAAATATCTTAGTATATCTATCTGCTGTACCAATTGTATTTTTTTAATTGACAACTTACATATTTAACGAGTTCATATATTAAAAACTGATCCGAATATAGTTTATGTTAAAAACTAGTGATGAGCATTTTCAAATATTTTAAACTATCGAATAGTATACAAATTATTTTTATACAACCGAATAGTGTGTTTTTAGCATAAACTGTCAAATAGTTTTAAAAAATATTCAAATAGACTAGCGAATGGTTTCAAAAAATATTCGATTAGTTCTATCTAAAATTTTTATTAAGTACATTTAATTTTAATAAGAAGATAATTAATAAATACTTAAGATAAATTATTATATCATTAATAATAGTAAAGAGTACCATTTTACTAGTATTTCAGAAGTTATAGTATTTTAAAAAATGAACTGGGTGAGTTGCAGGTATATGATAGGGCTGCTCTTTTTTTTATTAATTTTCATTGATCAAACTCCATACTCGCCAATTTTGTTTTTTATTATATGAAAGTTATTTGTGTAAAATTTAATTTTGATAACTTACCATCTTTAGGTCTGAATCGGGGTTGAAAATTTACTCAAAAAGATAATTTTTCAGTTTTTGATTATTATTTTTAAAACTAACACGCTTAGCATAACATTTTATAGAAAATAAATTATAGATTTTAATATTTTCTTCTAAAATAGTATTAACAAAAATTTTCTAAAATTATTTTTACATGCTCAAAAAATTGAAATAAAAAAATAATTTGCTAAAATTAATTTTTTGAATATAAATCATTCTTAATTTTCGAAATAATCATTTTACACCAAAATGTTTCTTAAAAAAAAATTTGTAAAGTTAAATTTAGTCAGATTTATAGTTTTGTTGTTTTAATAACACTAACAATCTGAATAGGATTGTTTAAAACTGTTTATTCAGGGCACTATGATTATAAATAGGATACAATTAATAATAAAAAAATTAGTGATGGGCATTTTTAATCTATCGATTAACTATTCAAATTGTGTTTATATCATCAAATATTTTATTTTTAGCATAAATTATAAACTATTTTAAAAACTTTTCAAATGGAGCTACCGAATAGTTTTTAAAATTATTTGAAGAAACTATCGAATAGTTAAAAAACTATTCAAATATATTGTGTAACTATCGAATATTATTACTATTCGAATAGTTTGAATAGTGGACAAGTATCAAATAGTTTGATAGTTACTATTCGATATATCCCATTACTATTAAAAACATATTTTTCATTAATTACTTTTAATTATAAAAAAAAAAAGTAATTTTCTAAATTTCAAAATTAGTAGATCTTTTCTACAAAATACTTTGTTTGGTTAAAAGTAGTAATTATTGAGTTTAAATACTTTTAATACATAATGACTTTATACAGGGTGTTCAGTAAGTAATAAATGGTTTCTATTGTTCTCATTTTTTATAACAATTAACCTGTTTCCTTACTTACTGAACAATCTGTATATTAAAATACTTGTAACTCAATAAGTATTTGGCCTGAAATTAATAAAAAAAATTTTATATATATATATATTTTACAAATTCATAAATGATTTAAAAAAAATCTAATTAAAATAATAAATTGTATCATAAGTTATAGGAGTTGTCAGTTAAATCTGTTCCACTCTGTATATACATGATATCTTTATTATAAACCAATCAATTACTAACAGAATAAGGATAATTTTAAAATAGTTTTTCTTAGTGTTTTAAACTAATTGGCTACTTGTATTTGTTATCCCTTATACATTTAACATGTATATTAATATAAAAATTTAAAACTTAGTTTTTATCTTAAGTTTTATATCTAATAAAGATATGAAGTTATGTTAAAAATTCAAATATTATTTATTATTAAAATAAAACTTCATACATTTTATTAAACTCAAACTATGTGTTTCCATTTGAGAAAACAAAGTTAATAAAAGGGATGAACTTAAAAAGTATTACATGGCTAATAATTCATGAATTCTATATAACTAAAAGAATAAAAAAATCATCAATTGTAAGGCTAATGTCCAAAAATTGATAGTCACAAAAAAGAGTTTTGACATTTTTTATTATTAACACAAATATGGATATGTTAAATCAAAAATCACAAATCAATTTTATGAGATTTGTTCTTGTATTCAAAATTGTGTTTAAAAAAATGTTAATTTGCATACATAACCAATAAAAAAATGTTTTTGTTTAAATTAAAAACATTAAAATTTATAAGTTATTATACTCAAAGCAATAAAAAAAACACTCATTAGAAATGTAGGGTGAACTTTAACCAGAAATGGCATAATTTTTCCAATAATTAAGACTAAAAACTATCTCTATAAAGTGTTATAGAGGTAAAATTGGCAATACTTGTGGCAAAATTATGTTCATTAAATTATGTGATTAGATTAGTTTTATCAAAATGTGTACTTTTTATACTTTCAAAGAAAAAAGCAAAAAATGGTCTAAATATTGCAATTTTTTGACAGCCCATTTAATCAAAAATTTTAGTTGGAGCATTGATTATTAGTGTTATAATATTAATAACCAATAGTTAAAAATGGTTTTATTCAATTAAATATAATTATATTTATAATTTTATACTATACTGTTTTATATATACCAAGCCTAATAAAAATAATTCATAATATATAATTTTTATTCTTATTTTTTAACTTTGCATAAATATTACTCTTTAATAATAATAAATAGAATATTAATTATATAGAAATTTTAAACAGTTTAATAATAATTTTAATAAAAAAAGTAGTGCATGTATGTATGTTTTGGATACAATGTAAGGGTTCTAATTGAGCAACTTTAAAGTTACTTAGAAATTTATCACATTAAAAAAATTATGTTAATCTTTTAATTTAGATTATTTATTGAGAGCGGAAAATGAAGATGCTATTAAAGCTGAAAATCAATATCTGTCATCATTATTAAATAAGTTGGTCATACATTTTTTATTTCTATATGTTAATTACCATTTACGCAAAGCCACTTATGAAGTAAGTATTGAATTAATTTGAATAATCTTAAGGCTTACATATTTTTTATAAATTTAACTTTGTTTTTTTATTTTCAAAACATAAAGTTATAATCTTAATTAGTTATAAAAAATAAAATTAGTAACAGTTATAAGAATCAAAGACTAGTAATTCTAGAATTTAATTTACAAGAGAGTACAATTAAGAAATATCTAATGATAAAAATATTCATATTGTGCACTTTAAATCTATATTTTAAAGTTTTCATGACATTTGAATCACTAAAACATAATTTCGTCAATTACATAGACAAACATAAAGTTTTATATTAGAACAGATAGAAAATAATTTAGTATTACGTTGTAAATTTTTTTTTTTTTTGTCGTGTTCTAGTTAAAATAGAAAAACTCAGTCTACCAGTTAGAGAGAGGTATTAAAAAGAAAAATTAAATCTTAAGCCCACCAAATTTTTTTCCTACCCAGTTATTTCACCATTCTTTGAGGACTCTTTATAAAAGTTATTGACATTTTTCTTTTGCCTCATAATGTAAAATAAGTAATTAAGTCAATAAACAATGGTATATATCTTTATTAAAAACAAAATAAAAATATCAATTTTTAACATAACAAAAAAAAATTTTAATGAAGTGATAGCATAAATATTATTTTTATGGCATTATACAGCTGTAAATGCATATCAATGAATGTTAGAATACCAATAATAATATATATTTTTGGTAGTACAATAGAATCTGAATAGACTTGTAATAGGTCTAATAATACTATTTTATACATTTTAAGACTAGAATATTTAATTTGATTATTATTTTTTAATCGTGTTTAACGTATTGTTTATAAAATATTACTTGGTCCAGAAAAGATAGGAAACCCTAAATAGCCCAGCCCAACAGAATCAAACCCAGTACCTATGCACCGAGACTTGATGAATTACTTACTGAGGTACAAAGCCTAAATATACAAAAAATTTAGTTCATATATACAAAGACTATGTGTATATACAAATAATTATTTGAATACTTTTCATTTATTTCTAATATGAGATTACTTTCAGTTATCTGTTGAATTTATTTTTAATAAATGGTAAGGCAAGTGCAAATAATGTTTTAAAGCAAAGTACCTTGTACAAAGCACGTTTTACACACCTGTTAGTGCTAATAGTAATAAGACCTAAATAATAATCATTTACATTGATAAAATGAAAGATTATTAACTATTGTGTTTTAAATTAGTAAGGAATTATACATACTATCTTTTTTTATATAGGATTATTTTTCTAATTATTATTATTTCTTTGGCTTATATAAAATGTTTACTTTATAATAGTTTAAATTTAATAATTTCTTTATATTATTCCTGTAGAACTCCTCTTTGTTAAGTTTTATGCTCATTATGTAAAAAGAGTCCTATATATTATATCAGGTCATGGTTTAGTCAACTAGACTAGTTTCGCTTATGGTTAACCAGTAATTTTCTAAAATTTATTCTGTAACCACTTTCATAGATACTATATTATAATAATTTATTATAATAAATGTTTATATTTCCATTTATTAAAATTTAGTTTATTTTTATATATAGTATATAGAATAAATATAAAAATACTCAATAATAGAATAGATAAATCAAGAATTATATGTACCTATTAGAAGACGAATAATAAAATTAATTTCATATTATTTTAGAAGAAATTGATTTGTTACCTTATAATTAACAATTTAATGGTATTGTGTTTTAAACTGTTATTAAATTAACATCTATATTTGTTTAACATATTATCTAATATAAATATATATTAATGTACATATATGTTAGGGTGACACTCAATAAGTTAATGTCCTTTTTTACATTATCCCTTAATTTTTTTTTAATGCTCATAAAAATAAGCTGTGCAAAAATTGAGGTTAGCCTGTATTCCCGGACATTTTAAGTTGAGTTTATGATATCCACAAAATAGTTGTATTATAATAGTTTAATAGTTCACAAAATCACTACATACGGTAAAATACAAGTAAAAGTCTTAACATTTTTTTACAAAATTTGCTATATCAGATTAATTTGTTTGTTTATGGTACTAGTTTATATTGAATTCTGGTTTACAGTAGAGCATCATATAATAATATAAATTTTGTAAAAAATTGTACATGTATAGTTTAGTAGTAGATGAAAAATAACAAATTGCACTTACTAAATTTGTAAATTTATTATGGTACTTAAGTAAACAATCTATGGGGTTGACATTATTCGGTAATAAATTAGATGTTCTAATTTTAAAAAAATGGTTGCTCAACTTAACTTACTAAGTTGGACAACAAAAGGGCTGAAATTAAACCAGTCCTATAAAGCAAATTTTGTAAAAATGAATATTGAATATGTTGAGATCATAATAATAGATCAGCTATTTACATTAAAATTGCCTCATAAACTTAATTTAAGGGATTTGGGGCTCAAATTAATGTTAATGAATCAATCCCAAATATTACACAGCTCATTTTTATGAGTATTTAAAGAGAATTAATGGGTAGCATAAAAAAAACATTCGATTTTTGAGGGCTACCCTGATATATACATAAATATATTTTTTTTTTAGCACAACGTACAAATTATATATCAGTGGTTGGTTGTTAATAACATTTATTTTGTCTTCTCAATACTCGTCTTAATTTTTGCAACTTTTAGACTTGAATCATTAGAAATATTTATGGGTGCAATCCCAGTAGTTTGTAAGTATTAAAAAATGGTTTAAACTATTGTAAATCTTATTAAATTTGTATTTTTATGTTTAAAGTACTTATGGGCTACTCAATTTATATTGTTCAATGCTTTTATCAAGATGAACTCAAATTTTTGAATAACCATTGTTCTACTACAACTATTACTGTCAATGGTCCTCCATATGCAACATTAAATTCAACAATTCCAAACACACATTATATTGTACAGCCACCAATAATCCAACATCCTGTTCATCAAGCACCAGCCCCACCTTATCCACAACAATCATATGCAAGTCAACCGCCACAGTATCCACATATTCAGATACCACAGTTTACTGAACCACAACCTCCAGAATTCTGTAACCCTCCTCCATACTCACCTTATAGTGGAACAGAGGGCACATCTACAAAATAAATCAAAATTTCATTTCTCTTAATTAATTGATTTTTATTCATGATTCTATGAAAAAATAAATTTCAAAGAATCTTTAATAGAAAAACATTTAATATTAAGGAAATGTTATTGTTTGTCTCTACTATGAAAGCTCTCTACCAATTTAAACAGAAAATTTGTACCTAGTTTTAAATGAATTATTTGTTGGATCTATTTATTATATAGAATTGAAAATTGTTAACATTAAAAGAAAATAAAAGGTAAAATAAATGTCAAAAATAAAAAAATTTATCATATACTTTTATAGAATTATAAAATAAACATAAATTATACATTGTTACGATAATTATTATATTGTATTATTAAGATAGTTTTAATTTCTTCAATGACATGTGTAAAAATTGATCATCTTACAATTAAATTTTGTTTTTACAAGATAGTTTTTTTGATCCCATTGAATTATGACTTCAAGTAACCTCTAAAAAAAAAAAAAAAAAAAAAAAAAAATCTAAGTTTATTTCTTTATTTAATTATATGATTGGTGTACTTTTGTGGAATTATTAAATTTTAAACTACATTTTATTTATTTTGAAGTTAGTTTTAATATTTTTGTATTTTTCTTATGATATTATAGATAAGATAAAACTTTTTTCTTCATCAATTATTGGACTACCTTTATGTAGCTAAGTTCAATTTTAGATTATTTTATTTACTTCAAATAATCCAGGTTAATTAGGTTCTTCTTAATATTTAATATTTAAGTAAACCAAATACTTACGGTAGTTTCATTCTCATGAAAGTCCAACATGTGAAATATGAAACAATAATACATGCAAATCCAACAGCTGTCAATAATGTTCTGTTCAATCTGGGTGTTGACTTATTGTTAGTTAGGTCTAATATAACAAAACCTAAACCTCCTATATTGAAAAGAAAACTAGATGCTAAACCTTCCATTATATATTGTCCATTAACACGGTAAGGCATAAAAGCTACCTATAAATGTAAAAAAAAGTTATAATGTAATATTAAAAACAAACTTTTAATTATTGATTGAAATAATATCTGTAACGTTACCAAAATATACTTATTGAATCATTAAAATTTATTTAATTTAAAAAACATTGTATATTTCATAAATATATAAATATGTTTTAAAAGACTTCTTTTCTTTCTTCATTCATAATTTTATTGAACATAACACAGTACTACTTATGAGTACTATTTTTGCCGAGTGATAACAAGAAAATAAAAATACACAGGTGTATTAACTTGTATATATTTAAAGTAAAATAACTGTATCATGTTTTTCTACTTAATTATTGAAACTTAAATGATAATAATAACAAATTATTGCGATAACACTATAAACTATGATTAAAAATATTTTCATACGAAATGACACTTTTTTAAGGTAAGGCTGGAGAAAAAATAGTCTTCAGTAAAAATATTCTTAAAAACCGAGTACCAAGTAAAAGCAGTCTTAAAGAAAAGGCTGGATACTTGGCATATCTCTATTATACACCAAATCTTAGTATTAACGATTATAACTAGTAACAGATATTTTTGAGAATATAATTATTATAAATTAAAAGTATAAGGGTAAGATAAATATTAATAATATTTTTATTCTTACAGGCTTAGAATGACCTTTTTCATCAGTTGTAGAACCGACACTGGGAGGCTCAATAATTACATCATAAATAATACCTAAAAAAATATTAAGCATAAAAATGCAATATATAAGTATATAATACCATATATTAGTAAGATAAAAATTTAAACATAATAATTAATTTAATTACCTCCGGTGACTAAAAAATACGAAATCATGACAATAGTATACATATACATAGCTGATGGTTTTTTTAACCATGATGGCCGTTTTAAACGTATATTAGGTACTTGTAAAATTTTAAAAGGTATTTCGTATAATAATTCCATTTTGAAATGTTTTTTTTTTAAATAAGCACAATTACAATCTTATAATGTACTCGCATTTAATGATTTGAGAAAAATCCGCTTACCAAAGATAGTGTATGAATTTTGATTATTATCATAATAATTGATAAGTGTAACTATACAGATAAAAAAAAACCATGCAAGTTTATATCATAGAATAGATATAAATCTTATCTATTCTTTGATTTTACTATCACAGAAAATGTTAAATTTTACAGGGTTTGAAAGAAATTAGCTCTTTTTTAAATTTATTAACATGCTCCAAAACTATTTAATTAAAATATTCTATTTAAAGCTTTATAAAATAAAAATACTTTTAATATAGTTGGTTAATTTTCTTCAAATTAAAAAAATGTCACTAAAAATATTATCAAAACTATGTTACTCTATGAAACAATCTACATTTTTAAGTTGTATTAATCAATATGCTTCCCAAAAAAATACAAAGACTAAACATGTAGAGTTGGATCCATTCTGTAAGTTATAGTTTTTCATCCATTTAAGGAGAGTCAACATGAAGCTTTCTAGACAGTATCTAACTCGTATTAATATTCATTAAATGAGGTTTTTTTTAACAGCAGTATAAAAATATTTAGGAATATAATATTCAAAGTATTTACATTATAATAAGAACTTAAAACCTATAGAGTTGATAAATTTGTTCTATTTCTATTCCGTAAAAAACTATGTAGTAGATAAAACAATACTATATAAAAATTACATAGGTATTTGAGAATACTTAATATTTCCCTAATTCTATTCTATTGTTTTAAATTGAATTACTTCAGATAGGCAAACTTGGGTCATATTAATATTTCACAGATTTCATCACTTAATTTTGTGTTCTTACAATGCTTGTAAACATTTTACCAGTGCTGTAGATTGATATTTATATAAAATTGAAAAAGACATCTGAATGACTCAAATTGGCTCATTTGACGGCATTTAATTTCGTAAAACAGAAAATTAATTGTATGTTTAATTATAAGTATATTATAAAACTAAAATGAAAATTCATAAATGCTAATTTTTTTTATTGTTAGTTACATATTTTGTGTTACTTTTTATACAGTGGCACCATATAGTAAATCTCCAAATGATCAACAAAGACTCTATGTATGGGGAATGGCTGAACATGGTGCTTTAGGAGATTTAAAAATAAGGTCTAGAGAAAAAAAAATTACATTTTTATATAGACCAGTAAGGTTGCGGTTTGCATATTCTCATAAGGTATACTTTAGTTTAATTATATGTGATAAAATATATTAAAATCATTAATAAATATAGATCACAGATGTAGCTTGTGGATATGGTTTTACAGTTTATGCTGTGGAAAGTAAAAATTATAAACTTTTTGGAAGTGGTCTTAATGCAGATTCACAGATAGGTAATCAAATCTATAAATATATTATTATAAGTTAAATTTTTATTTAAATTTCAAGTATTTTTTTTTTACATTAGTATGGAGTTTAATTTTGTTTTATTAGGCTTTATAAGTTTTTATATACAAAGTAATGCCTTAAAAACTAGTAAAGTTTTTAAAGCGAAAAAATAAGTCTTTTTAGCTTAAAAATAAGGAAATTATCTAGCTAAGAAGAAGACTTTTAAACCAGTGTTTTAAAATATATAGCACTTTTAAACTAAAACGAGAGGAATAGTGGAGTTCATAAATACCCAGAAATAAAAATAAACAGACCCATCTCACAATTATTATAAAAACGCGCTATATTTTTAAATACTTGTTCAAAAGTTATTATATACCAGTAATTTTCTTATTTTTTAGCTAATTAAATATATATGTTTCCATTTATAGGATACCATGATCCCAGAAGAGGGCATCCACTAGGAATAATTTTAGCTAATATACCAATTCAGGTAAAGTTTAAATATTCGGATACTAGAATAAAAGCAGTAGCAGCTGGCCGTGCTCATACCTTATTATTAACCAGTACAGAAGGTGTTTATGCATTAGGAAATAATTCATTTGGTCAATGTGGACGTAAAATTATTGATAATGAGGACTATACTAAGCTAAGAGAAGCAAATAATTTTGTGTTAAATGAAGGCATTTCCAAAGTAGTATGTGGCCAAGATCATAGGTAAAATGTATTAGATTTTATATTAGTATTAATTAGGGCTTTTTCTCTAATTTACTTTTATATCTACAATTTTTTTCCTTTAGTTTTTACAACACATTTTATAATCTATAGCTATTTTTCAAAATAGCTTTATGTATTACTTATTTTTTTTTATTTTTAGTTTATTTGTTACCAAATCTGGAAGAGTGTATGCATGTGGATGGGGTGCAGATGGTCAAACTGGCTTAGGACATTACAAAAATGAGTCAAATCCCACATTAATTGAAGGAGATATTAAAGACGAAAACATTGTTAAAGTATCTTCTTCAGCTGATTGTTGTCTTGCCTTAAATGGTTAGTATATAATAATTAAAAAATAGTATTCCTTAATTGACTAATTGAACAAATAGACAAGGGTGAAGTTTTTGGTTGGGGTAATTCAGAATATGGCCAATTACTCTTGGACCAAAATATTTATCAGGTCAATACTCCAAGAGCATTATCATTGAACAAAACTGTTGGCAAAGTAATTGATATTGCTACTTCTGGTTCATCATGTATTGTTTTAAATGGTAAATTATTGTTGAACATTTCAGTTTTAAATTATGTTAATATGTATTTTATTTAATAGATGAAGGAACAGTGTTTGTTTGGGGTTTTGGAATTTTAGGTAAAGGTCCTGAATTTAAACAAACTTCTACACCATCTCCAATACCACCAACACTGTTTGGTCGTAATGAATTTAATCCTTCTACAAGTGTTAAATCAGTTTATGGTAGCTTATTTTACATGGCAGCAATAACAACTGAAGGAAATTTATATACATGGGGAAAAAATAAGTGGGGTCAACTTGGTCTTGGTCATTTAAAAGATCAATATTTTCCTTTAAAAGTAATTATTTTGTTATTAATACACTTTATACTATTAATCTATTAAATATTTTTAATTTTTACTAATAATATCTATATAAACAATAAAAATTATTCAAAATGAAAACAAAATTGTAATATAGAGTTCAAATCATCTAGTACACTTACTAGCCACGAAAACAGATAGTATTTAGATGACTCAAAGAAAAAATTGATGTTTAAGAAAATGTACGAAGAAACAATATAAATCAAGAAGTTGATAAATTCATTATGGCCCTATTCATTAATAGATAATTATAAAAATGTGAGTGCTAGGCGTGTGAATAGTGTCTGGGCATTATTAATGATTTTTTTAATGGACATAACAAAATTTATGTAAACTATAATTTATGATCTCTTATAAACTTTAATATTTTTATATTTATATTGATTTTTGACTTATGTTTTTTATTTAAAAGATTACTCTGTTGCATGTATAATTAAATTTAATTGAGCTAATAAAGATCTTAATAGTAAAATTTTTATAAAAATTAGAGAATTGTACATATTCTAATATGAAAACACAAAAGACCTGATAAAAATATTATATTTCAGTACACCCGTAAAATGTTTTTTTCCATCTTTAATGTTGATGTGATACTCTTCTCCTAAAGTCTACTGAGTATGTGCACAAATAGAGCCAATGATCAAGTATTCGGCTATGCATTTTTTCCAGACACTATAATACATATATATTGCAAAAATCATGTATATTATACACTGTTCTCTTATCTAAAATCATGTTAAAATATTTTAATTTATTTAACTTTAAATAAATATGCAGGTTTCAGTGGGTGCAATTGTAAAGCATGTAAGTTGTGGAGCTGATCATATGGCTGCATTATGTTTACCATACCAATAAATAGTTTAGTTTTATATAAGATTTATAATTGTATAAATTTGTTTCCACATAAATTAAATATTGTTTTTTTTTATTTATCATTCTGTGTTTTATATTTTATGACTAACCATGGTTAATAGTGATTTATCTATTGATTCTTTAGACCTATCTAATAATTTTAAATCAAATTTTGATGCTAACTTTAAAAAACGAGGGCTATACATTCATAAGGTAAATGACAATGTCAAAAAATGGCCTGAGATTGAAAATTTATCCTTGAAAGATCTAATGACTATCCCCTTTTATTCTGGAGCTGTTTCATTAGACACTTTAAAAAATCACCAAATACTTAACACAAAAAACCCAGCACAGGGGGGTCGCGGCACAGTGAAGACGTGGCACAGTTGGATCAAGTAAGTAAGTTATTATGAAATCTGACAGTGATTAAAATCACTATAAAAAAAAAACGCTTCGATGCAAATCTTTAGATAGTGTTTAATTTTAAAAATTTGGTGGATTATTCCAAAAGCTAGATGATCTGCTAGTTCATTATTAATATCCTAATTAAGATAAAGTATGTCGAATGAAAAAGGGATTATTAAAAAATATTATTTCNAGATGAACTGCTAGTTCATTATTAATATCCTAATTAAGATAAAGTATGTCGAATGAAAAAGGGATTATTAAAAAATATTATTTCTCATAAAAAAATAATGTTGATCCATACACTTTTCAATATGTCATAGCATTATAAAGTTAAAAATGTAAAAAATNCTTTATTAAGTTAAAAATATAAAAAATAAAATCGAGAATTTTCATACAATAATAGCATTTGGTAGCCATTTTCACCGTGAAGACGAAATAAAGTCCAAAATTTTTTTTTTACATAATAAAGTAGATTACATTAGCTTNCAAAAATTTTCACTCAAAAATAGCATTCGGTAGCCATTTTCACCTTGAAGATAAGATAAAGTCCGAAATTTTTTTTTTTCATGATAAAGCATATTACATTAGCTTTAATTTAAGATATATATAAAAGTGTCAGACCTTCCGGAACATTTTCAAAATTTAAGTTAAAAAAATTAATTTTTTGTGAAAAAGTTGTCATTTTAAATCCCCCCTTGTGGGCAGGTTAAGGGTTAAATTTATGAAAAAAATATACCAAATGAAAGGTAATGATATTATGCATCTATATAAAAAAGAATTATATTGATATGTTCATTTTTGAAAAAGTTATGGCACTTTTAAGTAAAAAAAATTGAAAAAATTTCGAAAATTAGCGATTTTTAAATTTGTAATTTTTTTGGAGGTTTCCCCCATTTACGGGGAACGAGGGAATTTTTTTCAATTTTTAAGGGTAATGTCTTCGACTAGATACGATTTGTGATCTTTTGACGTATCATTGAAAGAAATCGGTTCAGTGAGAGCTGAGAAAAAGTGGTAACAGACACAAAAAAAAAAACACATCTTAGTAAAACCAATACCTTCTCAGCTTCGCATCGAAGCTAAAATTCGAAAAAACAAGCAATAAAATCTATAAGAACTACGGAAAGCAAAAAAATAAATGCATCGTTTTTATGTTCATGTAAACAAAAAGTAATTCATTAATATTATTATTAGAGATTTAAACAGAAAAAAATCTTTGGTTTTTTTAAAATCCTTTAAAATAAATCATATATAATAAAGTATTATCTAAATAAATAAATAAATAAAGACATAATGGTAAAATTAATGCCTTCTTAACTTTGCATTGAAACTATAATTAATTAGGATGGGAATATTATATGTTTCCCTTGATCAGAGTTTTTGTTAATATGGACCTAATCGCAGCAGTTAAAATAAAACTACTTAAAGAAATAAACTTAGATGCTCTAATTACTATTTTATTATACATTTTGGTTAGATTATAATTTATACAATAAATAATCATACAATTTTTAAATTAATCATATGTAAACGATTTTTCTAAAAGTTAACAAATTACACTATACATTACTATTACGCCAAACAATGTAGTAGTATATTTTGAATAAAAATGTCACTTATTGTTCATTAACAAAACTCATGAAACACAATTTAATACTTAAATGGGATATATTTATGAGGTACATGCAAAATTTGAGATCTGGATTTCATAAGAACATAGGTTTCAAAGTTGAAATTTTCCGTACAACTATTTTTGGCTTAAATCAATAATTATACTATTTTTATGACCAATAGAAAATTTTATAAGAATTTAATAAATGTAATTTTTATATTTCTAGTATAAGTAAATATTGAAATAATTGTTGTTAACAGTAAATAAATATAGTTTAAAAAAATTAAAAAACACACTTTTAAAGAACATCGAACTAAAAAGTTCAAAATAATTTTTAAAATAAGCGTAAAACAATAATGAACGAAGAGTACTAGTATTATTATGATAAAATCGTGGGTGCGTTGTGCTATATTTTTCGTATATTGAGCGCCTGACGCTTTTATCACAATAATACTAGTACTCTTCGTTCATTATTGTTTTACGCTTATTTTAAAAATTATTTTGAACTTTTTAGTTCGATGTTCTTTAAAAGCATGTTTTTTTAAACTATATTTATATTTCACTTTTTAGTTACATGTTATGTTAGTAGTTACTATCAATATCATGGTTGTAACGGGTAAAGGGGAATCAGGGTTCGATTCCGGAGAGGGAGTCTGAGAAACGGCTACCTCATCCAAGGAAAGCAGCAGGCGCGCAACGTGGTGGTAGAGACGAAAAATGACGATACGGGAATCATCCTTTTGTAATCGGAATAAATACTCTATATATCTCCTAATGAGAATAAAGCGTATTAATGTATAAGTTTTAATAGTAATTAGAATATATATATATATATACATGTAAAGCGACTTAAGTACGTTAGCAGCGTAGATGACGATGGTGCGCGAGTGCAGATTGGTTTGTTGACGTTGGGTTGGGTTGGGTTTTCGGTATCATTAGCGGCGGGACGTCGTCTGCCGTGAGGCACTTGCTGAACTTTGCTTATAACGCGCGGTGTTGGTCAGTCAAATACTCAATAAAATAGAGCGACGGCTGATAAAGGTGGCACGAGTCGTGTGGTATCGTGTATAACGAAACGACGAAGGGCCGTGTCAATCACAATAAAAATTTGTTATAAATATATATATAATTGATGACACGCCGCGTATACGGGTACGAAAACCAAAAATAAAAATATACAGGAAAATATTGTTGTTGGTGAGTGGTAAGTGGGGTGGGGTGAATGCGTTACGACAGTCTAGTCTCAAGGTCATACACGACGGGATTGCGACATAATAACACATGCCTCGTGGAGTTACAAACTTACAACAAACAACATACATGTGAAACTAATATAAGCGTGTTAAAAATGTGAAAAGCTTAAAATTTTGATATTATCACAATATTTGAATAAAAATTATTTTTAATTATAAAATTCAGTATATATTAAGATGATATCGCACAATCCTACATATTTTTTTGGCGCTGAAAAAAACCTTTTTAATTAGATTTAATGTATCATCATCATTTATTAAGTTACAGGGGTATATAACCCAATTAATACTTAAAATACACCAGTTTTTTTCTCGTTCATTAATAAATAACTTGTATAAAATTACTATAACAGTTTTAAAATTATGTGATAGTCAGTAGCGTACTCAAGGAGGGTATAATGGTTGAGATATATTAACAGTATATGATTTAGGCGCTAGTAAAAGTATGTAACAACTTATCTCTTGATTATTACTATTAAGTAAAAAAACTATAGGTCTTTGGCCCCAGCCCTCCAAATAATAATTACTGTATAAAAATGCATATCATTTTGCTAAATTTCAGGGTAATATAATTGTAAAATGGGGTCAAAGCCCCCCTGATGACGTCTTTTATTAATAATTTATTATGCAATATAAATTAACATATATTGGCACTAAAATATTTAAAATTAAACATTTTATTTGTTTTCAATCATTAGCATAAACATTATTCTATAAACATGAAAACGAATAAGACAGTTTTTTACAAATTAAAAAAAAAACGTTTTCTACATGCCTGTTTATTATATATTTTATAATGCTGGATAATAATAATTACTATAAATACAACTTTGAAATAGAGAACACATGTATACCTACTGAGAAAAATAATTGACCGTTTAATTGTTATTAATTTTCTTAATATAATATATTAGATTGTTTCATATTTCGTCGATATAGTGAAGAAACATTCCAAGAAGTTCCTAGTATTTAGTTTTTATATAATCCAAAGATATTTTAAGGAGCTATGCTGTTTTACATACTTTTGTTTATACAAGTTTTTCTTAATTGGATTCTTGATTTTCTCAAAATTGCTTTTAGCTTCGATGCGAAGCTTAGAAGGTAATAATTTTACTATGATGTTATTTTTTTTTTTTGTGTCTGTGAACGCTCAATCTAAGCTCTCGCTGGACCGATTTTGATGAACATTACGCCAAAAGATCATAAATCGTATCTAGTTAAAGACATAACCCTCAAAAATTGAAAAAAATTCCTTCATTTACCGTAAACGGGGGAAATCCCCCAAAAAATTACAAATTTAAAAATCGCTAATTTTCGACATTTTTTCAATTTTTTTTACTTAAAATTACCATAACATTTTTAAAAATAACCAAATTAATATAATTTTTTTTTATAGCAATTATGGTATAAAGCGCAATATTAATTGGATTATCTTTTTTTAATATAAACTTCTCAAATATAACTAAATAGATATGAAATAAAAGTGAAAAATTAATTAGTAAGATAAAGTAAAAAATATATTTATATAATTATTAAACAACTTATCAATACAAAACAAAAAAAAATAGAGAGTTACAAAAAAATAAATGGAATGCAACTGTTTGACAATTTTTATCATATTTTTTGTAAAAACATATACTTTTAAAATAAACCGTTATTTTTATAGTTAAAATAAGTTATTTTTCGTGAAACTTAAAATAATCATTTTTGTAGAAAAGTTTCATTCTAAACTAGAAAATTATCTATTGGATCCAATATTTAACTCCTTTGAGTTTCCCATTAGAAATATTCAATCTTGACTAAATTTTGTAAAATATTTTTTTTCATTTTGGAACAATATGAGGGTAATGTTGTTTAGTTTTTAAAGTCTTGACTGCATTGCTCCACTAATGTGTATATTTAGTTCTCACTTTACCGAATATTTACCGATATTTACTTTATGCTAAATTATTTATGAATTATTTGAAATTAAAAATATTAATTCAAAACTAAAAAATATTTAATTAAGAAAGCCATATACTGAGTGTGTCTTTAGCGCTAATGATGGTAACATTGTTCCTAAAATACATTTTCACGATTTTTTATAAATTTTTGTGTTTTTTGAGCAAAGTATTTTTTATATTTTTAATTGTAAATAATACTATACACAAATAATTAATTCTTATTACATATGTATGAATTTCATAAGTATTCAACTTGGAATCAGTAGACGGCGATAAAAGTAAGAATATATTGAATAAGACAAAACTATTTGTAACTAATTTAAAAAATTTAATTAATTACGTGTATATTAAAATCAATTCCTTAATTTAAACTATTAAGTGATTTTTTTATAAGTTTTAATGAAAATTAAGATAAGTTTTTTTTAAAATGAAGCTTCTTAATAGAGGATCTCCAAAAAAAAAAAATTATCAAGGTAATAAAAATTATATACCGTGCATTACGGTCGAAGTTAAAGTATTAAAAAAAACGTCATACCTCAGTGAAAAATATTAAAAATTCAAATTCCATTTACTATTAAATTGAAAACTCAAACATTTTATTAAATTAAAAATATGTGTTACCATTTAAAAAAACAAAGTTGACCCCCTTACAAGGCATAAGGGATGAACTTAAAAAGTATCACATAGTTAAATTTGAAACTTAACTTTATATCGAATAAAAGAATGAAAACTATGTTAATTCAGATATCATTTACTATTAAAACAAAACTTACACATATACATATGTGTATAAATTGAACAAAGAAGGAATGCCTGCCAGAGGAATCTGGCGGTCGGTCTGTCTATATTGATGGGATTCAACCTACTTGGAAAACGGGGAAAAAGGGGGCATTGAATTTAACTACTCCACATCAATTACATAGGACGGAGAAAGAGAATTTGAAACAACAACAATCTTAAATATTTTGTTCTAACGGGCAACCGTCGTACTGTAAATAACAAGATTCGATAATATTATTTTATTTTATTTTATTTTTAGAATTTCACGGGCAGAAGCCCTTTTTACAAATAATACAAGTACATAAATTAGATTATTGTAACATAGAAAGATATATACTAAAAATATGTAAATTAATTATTAAACATAAAGATGAAATACAAAATGAAAATGAATTTAATTATTAAACATAAAGAAAAATACAAAAATTAAAATGAAAAATTAGGGTCAACATTGGCATTAGTCATAAGACGCCTAAGTGGCTCATTTTTTGCATAATTAGTTAGGCAGTGAGGGACAACAAATGGAGCATTATTTCTTGTTGCGCGCTGAGGTACTCTAAAACATATGAGGGACAACAGGCTCGGCGAATCAATATTACCATTCAATAAACCAATTAGGAAATTAATTCCAGCATTGCGCCTACGCGCAGCTAATGATGATAGGCCAAGCAAATACGAGACAGAGGCATAATCGTGGTTTGGACAGACTATGTTGAGCGAGTAGCTGACAAAGCGTAGGAACTTTCGCTGAACTCGCTCAAGCTGTAGCGAGCTCAAGGCAGTATAAGGATCCCACACTACACTACCATATTCTAGAATAGGTCTGACTATAGAACAGAATAGCACTTTAAGTGAAAGTCTTTGCTTGAAATCTTTGGCCAAGCGCATAATAAAACCTAACGCTTTAAAAGCTTTACAGCAAACATAATCAATATGAAGCGTAGGATCAAGATTATAACTAATCTTAAAGCCTAGATCTGTAATAGAGTTTAACTCACGCGAGATGTTTACTGCAGTAATACTATAGTGAAACATAATAGGACGTTTTGTTCTGTGATACGTAAAGACCTTGCATTTGGTTAAATTAAGTGACAATCCCATTGAGTTAGACCATTTAGAAAATCTATTAAGGTCATCCTGTAATTTCAAACAGTCATCAGTCGAGCTTACACGCATAAATAGTTTGATGTCGTCTGCAAAACAAAGAAAATGACATAATATCATAATATTATGATTATAACAACTGTAACCTAATACAATTTAACATAAAATTACAGAAACCAGGCTGATGATTTGATTATCCATTAGCCACGTGGTTCGTATATGATTTTTATTAGAACTTCATGCATATCACCATTTTGATTAATTTTCATGCACGACAGATAGAATCTGCGGTCGCGCGCAAAAGAGGCGGCGACAACATCACTTGTAATCTAATCAGCCACTGTATATTGATTGAAATCAAAAAGTATATTTTGTACGACTATGCAGTGATAATCGTAACCACCGGCCAGCCGTTGACACCATATAGTACTGTGGTGACGAACACTGATATATTGTGTGATATATATTCAACAGTATACATTACTAGGCTTTGCCTAGCTGAGACTACGCACCAGACCTGGTACCTGTGAGCCCCACGCTTCCACAGCGCGTTAGACCCTTTGCACTGTTCATACAAGTGGTCACTGATTTCGGTAGGAGTACGCGGCTACGCCGGGCACGATATTTGTTATGTAAAACTAGTGTAGTAATTAGCTGACGAAGTATTGAATTACGTCGATTTTAGTATAATATAAGCTTTACAATAGTAGTAAACAATTTTTGAACTCTCAAGCAATATAATAATTCCATATAAAAGGGAAAATGCAGGGTAAGCAAATGAATAATGATAGGAAAAAGAATATAAAAGCTAGACGAGACTGGACGTTTAGACGAAGAAACGTCAAGTTACGGGTTAGGATGATGGTGTGCGAGTAACTTTGTATTTTTGTAAGATTTAATTAATTCTGTGTTAAATTTTTATATTATATTTGACTTTGTGTTTTTACTTTAAATAAACAAAATAATTATTTAAAAATCTGTACTTGAGAGTAAATACTTCAAATCCGTCGTGATATTAAAATTTGTGTGTATGCGGCAAAAGTCGAGGTTGGACTACTGGTTCTTTAGTCAATTTTAATAATTAGTCGTCGTCAATATATATATATAAACATTAATTAATTTGTATAAAACTTTTGTATCTACGTTGGGGCACTACCGACGTACGACATTATTAAAACTCCAAAAGCAGTTTACCAGAAAATTATTCCCACTTGTAAATTAAATAATAATAATGGAAAAATAATATTATGACAACAAAATTACTTATGTGTTTTCACAATTATACTTCATTATAATCTACTTATTATTATTCAAAACAACAGGTAGACGAAAGAAAATTTAATAATCATATATACAATCTTTAAATGACGTGTTTTTAATAAAAACTACCTAACTAACATAAATTGACATGCAAAAAGCAAAATCATATCTTACTAAAAACTATGCACGTGGAAATAAAAAAAGCAAAAAGGCTCATAAATCAGTCAAAAATAAACAGATTTCAACAAAATTTTCAAAGTGTTTTTTAAATATCTCTAAGCAGATTTGATCAAATTTTCTAGTTTTAAATCGAAAAACGCTAACGACAATTAGCATTATTGACAAACATTTTTAAACATTCACGGTATGCTAAACATTTTTTCTCTTTTTTTCTTATTCTTCGCGAATAATTTTTCAAGAATAACGTCGTCAAGTTATTTTTCCAACATTGTCTAATTTTTCAATGTTTTATTATATAATAAGATTAATTTTATAAATTTACATGATTATTTATATGACTTATATTGTCTATTACTATTAATGACTTTATATTGACTATTTAATAATCCTATTAACGTTCTACATCTCATTTGAGTAACAATGCGAATATTTTTTGAATGCATTAATTGTTTATTAATATAATTTGAACCGAAATATAACAAAATATGACCAGGCATATTTATATAATATATATAANTTTGCATAATTTGTGATACACCCTTTCGAAAGTATTTAAATAAATGTATGTATTATAAACGATATCATAAATAAATAATATAGTACTTCCATTACAATTAATTTCATATAGTACGTAACTAAAATTTCTATAAATAATAGTGAATTAAATATATTTTAAATGTTGACAATTCAGTATTTACTAGAGTGATGCCAAACGTTTTTCTAATATTTCATAAAACCTTATAACCCACACTTTTTTAAAATCAACATATACTTTTTAACAAAAATTTGTGATTGAAATGAGTTATATAATAAAAATAATTTATAATAACAAACTATAAAAGAGCTGTATATTTCATCACTTCAATGGCTAACGAATATAAAACTTGTAAGGCTTCAGGCAACACTTTTCAAAAATTTTTTTTTTTTTACTTATGAATAAATATACAAGTTTAGAATGTTTATTTCATCAGAGAAAAAAATGTACTTTCCTAAAAATATTTTTTCGTAAAATTCAAATTCAATTAGATTATTGCTAATTAGTAGAAAAAACGAGTATTTATTTTAAAAAATAATTATTACAAAAATATATATTTTTTCAAATTATTATTGATTTCAATTATTAAAATGTGAAAAGTAATTTGTGCAAAATTTTATTTTTAATATATTTTTTTGGTCCTATTAAGTTATTTTTATAAAAGTTTATAATAAAGATAGGTTGAAATTTTTGACAAAAATTTTTACTAGCTTAACTTGCTGATCTGAAAATGATTTACCTTAGCTAAAAAAAACAATTCAAAAATATTACATTTTCGAGGGTATTTTTTTGACGTATTATTGAATGAAATCAGTTCGATGAACACTGAGAAAAAGTGGTAACAAACACAAAAAAAAAAAAATAATAAAATCAATATAGTTTCCTTCTATAACAATAATTGATCAATTGTGGCTAATGTTATTTAAAATAAAAAAAACCCAGCACAGGGGGATCGCATCACAGTGGTGACATGGTATAGATGGATCAAGTATAATGATATCTGACAGTTATTAAAATCACTATCAAAAAAAAACGATTCGATGCAAATCTTTAGTTAGTGTTTAATTTTAAAAAAATGGTGGATTATTCCAAAAGCTACATGATCCGCTAGTTCATTATTAATATCCTAATTAAGATAAAGTATGTCGAATGAAAAAGGGATTATTAAAAAATATTATTTCTCATAAAAAAATTATGTTGATCCATACACTTTTCAATATGTCATAGCATTATAAAGTTAAAAATGTAAAAAATAAAATCGAGAATTTTCACACAATAATAGCATTCGGTAGCCATTTTCACCGTGAACATAATATAAAGTCCGAAATTTTTTTTTTGCATAATAAAGTAAATTAAATTAGCTTTAATTTAAGATATTTATATAAGTGCCAGACCTTCCGAAACATTTTCAAAAGTTAAGTTGAAAAAGTTAATTTTTTGTGAAAAAGTTGTCATTTTAAATACCACCTTGTGGGCAGGTTAAGGGTTAAATTTATGAAAAAAAACTAAATGAAAGGTAATAATATTATGCATCTATATAAAAAAGAATTATATTGATATGTTCATTTTTGAAAAAGTTATGGCACTTTTAAGTAAAAAAAATTGAAAAAATTAGCGATTTTTAAATTCGTAATTTTTTTGGAGGTTTCCCCTATTTACGGGGAACTAAGAAATTTTTTTCAATTTCTGAGGGTAATGTCTTCAACTAGATACAATTAGTGATCTTTTGACGTATCATTGAAAGAAATCAGTTCGGTGAGAGCTGAAAAAAAGTGGTAACAGACACAAAAATAAAATAAATAAATAAATAAACACATCTTAGTAAAAGCAATACCTTCTCAGCTTTGCATCGAAGCTAAAATATTATAAATATTTAATTTAATTTTTATTTAATTACCATTTAAGTATTTCATTAATTATAGATGAAAAAGAGTGTCCTATCTGTGGAGAATCAGATAGAAAATTCGTGACTTTAATTCCTTGTTTACATATTATATATACATATAGTTTCGTTATCGATTAGTTTTACTATCTAAACATTTATTTGTGGGAATTAAAATAATATATCCATAATGATCAAAAAAATAAAATATCTATCACCCATTCAGATATTATACAAATATTCAATAAGTATGGAAAATTATTTCTATTTTTCCAATTATTCGTAACAATTTACATGATTATTTACATGACTTATATTACTTTATAATTCTTTGAGCAGGCCCAAATAATGGCAACGAGTTAACATGAAAATTTTGATTGGCTATTTTTAATTTTATTTTAAGTACTTTCATAAAATTCATTTATTGAACAAATAAAATTTATTTGTTCATTATTTAATAATGCCAAAGTTGATTTGTCATTTTTTTGAAATAAGTTTATACAATATATATTGACCGAAATATCATCGTTCGCCTCTTTCTATGAATATTTAAATTTTACCAAAAAATTCTGATAATAAAATGGACAGTACCAATAAATAATATCACTAGAGTGGGATACAAAGCCGCTTTATAAATTGTGCCGCTCATAGTAATCAAGTCAACCGCCTTAATTGTCTTTTTATTTTGCATATCAAAAACAATTACATACAAATCGATCTGAGCACATGGCAATGCGTCAGACCAAGTTCTAGCAATGTTGATGTATCTTTACACAAAACAATTCTACCAGTTTTTCTAATTATGCTAAAAAAATAATTTTTGGTATTTTTTAGTTTCTTATATATTTTGATTTATCAATCATGATGGACTTTTATCTTTATCTCTTATACCTTACAATAACAATGATAATAATAATAATAATAATATGATATATTTATTTATTTTTACCAAAAACACATAATAATGTCAATGATATTTTTTCAAACGTCATCATACATAATTAATTAGCATAACTATTGGATTAATTCATAAGTGACTGACCAATAACACCGATAATTTCCATTTAAGCATTTTTGAGTTTAGTAAACTTAATATTCTAAGGAATTTAAAACCAATACATACCAGTTTATAAAAATTTTTAAAAGAGACTGGAATAACAATAAAAAACACAACGCCATCATCAAACACTCCTTTCTATTAATAGCTATTATGGCGTTCCACAAAAAAACATTTTCGAATTTTCTAAATTCTGAATAATAACCAGCATTCATTATTAGTAAAAAAAGACTTATGCATTTTTTTATATTTTTTAAAACTCGTTTAAAAATAAAAAAACCCAGCACAGGGGGGTCGCGGCACAGTGGCGACGTGGCATAGTTGGATCAAGTATAATGATATCTGACAGTGATTAAAATCACTATCAAAAAAAAACGCTTCGATGCAAATCTTTAGATAGTGTTTAATTTTAAAAAATTGGTGGATTATTCCAAAAGCTTCATAAACTGCTAGTTCCTTATTAATATCCTGATTAAGA
>NW_026099575.1:2875836-2885029 GCF_025091365.1 Daktulosphaira vitifoliae
AACACATCTTAGTAAAACCAATACCTTCTCAGCTTCGCATCGAAGCTAAAATTGACTTAAATTTTAAAATTAAAAAAAAAAATTTTTGTAATTAATTCATCATTTAACCTTATATAATTTTAGTAACTTATTGATACTAATAGAAGTATTTAAATTAATTTCAAAACAATTGAGATTCTATTTTTGACTATAATTTATGGTGTAAAGGTGTTAAAATAGTTTTCTTTTTGTTTACTTAAATCATTAAAATTAAAAAAAAAAAATGCTTTTTCTATTTCAATTGTACACAATAGTTTACTTTAATAATGTATTTACATATAAAAATATCAACCAGTACAGTTTTAAATAATTACCTATGTTAAATAATAATAAATACAGAAATGTCTGGTTTTTTTAAAAAAAATTCTAGTTTTCTAGTAGGTAACTTATAAAGGATCATCAGGGACGTATCAAGGGAGGCAGCAGTGCCTACGCCTCGGGCAAAATTTTTGTTAAAAATTGTGATATCTACTATGTTTTGAGTACAACTTCATTACACAAGTACAAGTACAACTCATAATTAAATTTTTGTATATTGCCGACAAAGCAATATACATAAATACATAAATACATAAATATACATTTCTCTACTTATAAAAATTTTTGAACTGGATATTTTTATCAATGTAAAATAAATGATCTACGTATATAATTAATAGAAAATATTATCGTTGTCATGCTGCCCTCCTAATGCTCATCTATAAATCTATAATTATAATGTAAGTATTTCTTTTTCTGAGTATTATGTCATATAACTAATGTAGTGTTTCAATCATAAAATAATATTATTCATTTGATGATGTATCATGCAAATACTAACATTCCTCTATATTTCGGATATTTATATGTTTTTTCTAATTTTGTTATGAATAAATTATGAAAAATTATAAAAAAATTAGGACCAGTATGTTGCATAATCTTCTCTCTATGTCTGCATTGTCACCGCCATCTTAGGGTTTTTTAGTTATAAGCTCTATGGCGCTTGCGAGCCAATAGTATCTAGAGAGGTTTTTACTTTGATGGTCAATTTCACATTGTAAAAAACTCGATGAGAGAATTTTTTTTTTTTATTTTAGTTCACATTAAAAGCTTAAATATGATATAGATTTAAAAAACGAAATATTTTATTAATTGAAACCAAATTATTAACAATCATTTCTTTTTATTCACATAACGAAAAGTATACATTTACAAGTATAAGGAAAATTATTCAAAAGCAAAATAAAATAAAACACGTATGTATATGACAATAATTTTAGATAAAAACAAAAAAATAGTTATTATAGAAAAAAAAATCAGAAAAAAAAGATTAAACAGAATAAAACAAATATATAATTAGAAAAATATAAATATAGATTAAACACTGAGAGTTAAAATAGAGCATCTGAAAATCAAGTATTGTCTCTTCTGTCATTCATTTCTACCACATTTTTTCCGCTCACCATGTTACCAAAGCTTGTACAGAAAAAATTACAGAATTTTACTCTTGTTTATAACTTACTATTATTAAAAATGTATAAAAAAAAATACCCTCTTTAACAGCATTATTCTTTTTTTGTTCTATTTTCTCAATACTTGTGAAAGGTGTAGGTTCTGGCTCATCAAATACTTCATCTAATACACTTTTTATACTAATTCTTTTAAAAACTTGTGTTCTTCCACTTCTATTGAATATTCTACTAGGTGCAACTGTTACGAGATCTCCAGCTAAATCAGTTTCTGTAGATTTGCCAATTTTAATTGACTTATTATTATCATCATCGGTTAATAATACTGTTGAACCACAATAAGTACAACTTTTATAATGTTTTCGGCAAAGAGAATCATCACCCTCTGGGTCTAAAAACAATAAAAAATTTTTTAAAACAAAAAACTTCTTATTAACTTAAATATTAAAATAATTTTAGTAAACTAACCAATAGGATGTGTTCTTTTCTGTCTTGATGACTGAAGAAATTTACTTGAACTATAAGAACTCAAAATTTCATTATTGCGAGTTTTAGGTTTTTTATATGAATGATGACTATTAANTATAGGTTTTTTATATGAATGATAATTATAACATCAGTATCACTCTGTCTCTTATTTCTAAAATGAAAACAGAATACATATTAATATTTAATCACACATATTTATTAATTAGGAACTCAAAAATTGCTCATTATTGCCAAAATCTGCTTCCAAATTAGATCTATTCACAATTCATACAGATTAATATTCTACTAAAAATATAAAAATAACAACTGTAAAAATCAAAAAATNATTAAAAATATAAAAAAAAAAAACTGTAAAAATCAAAAAATTATTTTTAATGAATAATAGACATTTTAGAGGTATATTTTTGTACCTCTTTTTTAAGTTTTATAAACAACTATTTTATTCATTAAAAATAAAAATCATAGCAATAGTAACTTTAAAATTTTGATAAATCTAATAAATAAATGTTTATGAATCATTAAAAATCTATTTTTCTTGGTTAAAAATAAGACAACTTATTTTATAATTTTATGTTACTAAATATATGTTAAAATAGTTATTAAATACTGAACTCTATTAAAATATTAAAATTTCATATAGTTAAAATGTTAATTATTGTTATTTTATAAACCCTTGCCTATAGCTAAAAATTATATTATGCAAAACACTTTCTTAAATTAAAGAATTATTTTGGTAATTTTTTAATAAAAATAAATATTTTGTAATTTTTTTTTTCATAGTTATACACTTTACCTGATGATGTTGTGTAGTATCACATTTTAATACATGTAATAATTAATACTTATATTTTATAAAATATATCACCAAATCAGTGTTCCCCTGTGGATCAGATGAGTAATAAAATAATACCCTTACACAAGATTTTATTACAAATTCCATAAAACGCCCACGTAAAAGAAGACGACTACAAAGTAAATGGTTAGAAGAAGACAAAATACATTTATATCATAATACCAACCAGTTCACAAATCCCCCACCTCTCCGGCCCTCTTCGCCGAGATTAACTATAATATATATAAATTAACTCAAATTGTATTTTTCTAAAAAGATAACATCATTGAAATTGTAATATTAATCTTATAAACCCAAGAAAGAAAACCCGATTGCGACATTATCTAAAGAAAAACAATATCTTAAAAATACGTTTAAATACAAATTCAGAACTAGAACCAAGAAAAACAAAAATATATAGCAAAACAGCTATACCGGCTCAACAAATCTAGTAGAACTATAATATAATAGTTTAAATTTCACCAAAATCACGGCTACGACAGAACAATCAACGGGAACTCAAATTCAAATTAAATCCCATCTTTATTTTTATATAAATATATTTAAAATTACCCTCTTTACACTAAATATATGTTTAATCATAAATTAACTCAAATTGTATTTTTCTAAAAAGATAACATCATTGAAATTGTAATATTAATCTTATAAACATAAAAAAATTTTTTTTTTCATTAAAATAAATGACAAAATAAAATAAAAAGTTTATTGTAAATGATTCCAATTAAATGTTGTCAATTAAAAAACCGAATCACCCAACAAATTTACTAAAAAAATCTCATAATTTAATCTTAAGTATATCATTTTATATAATAAATTAATCAAAAATTCATATATCTATTTTGTATTATTAACATACATGACAACATTTATTTATTATAACTATATTTTATACTATTATATCGTTATATCACTTGAATACATTAATATACACAATTATTAATTTTAAACATTTGTCTTTATAAGTTCTGTAATAGGTTCACATGAAGACACGTGAAAAAAAAGTACGTGGTGCATATTGTAGTATCACATTTTAATACATGTAATAATTAATACTTATATTTAATAAAATATATCACCAAATCAGTGTTCCCGCGTGGATAAGAAGAGTAATAAAATAATACACAAGATTTAACCACCCTATTACGAATTCCATAAAACGCCCACGTAAAAGATTCTATCACATTAACCAATCAAATACAGCAAAAAATTTTCAAGAATCTCACCAGAGATCGCTAAACCAGTTTTGCGGGCTATAAAAAGGCCATTTTTCCCAAATTTCGGGCTTCGCTTCTCTTACAGTGGTTATTTTACTGCATGATTCTTTCGCGGTTTCTGAATATTCCTCTAACAGACACTGGGTCGCCTTGCCATTCTATCTCTGCATCTCTACGGCTCTCTGCAACTCTCAACCAAAATACACAAAGTGAATGTGCGTGAGTTTATGTTTCATTCTTAGTTACAATTCTATATAAAATCTGCACTATCTTTACCCTCTTTCGTAATTACTGAAAATATTATACATCTTATTTTCGGTCGAATACTTTTGGTGATATAAATATTCTAACACATATAAAATATTGGTGCTTATTTATTTCTTTTTATCTACATTTATATATATATAAGCATACTAAAAGGTTACATGACTAGATGCCATTGTGTTATATTACTTATTGAAGCGCCACATCCTGGCTGGACAGAGTACTAGCACAATAATATCATAGTTAATACTCCAACTAATTATAAGCGTTCTCTAAAGTGTCTCTCCACTTATCGACTAACTAGTCTGATCTCTGCCACAGTGCGGGCAATCGGAGTGTAGGACACTAGTATAATCTATTGTGCAAAGAACCGAAATTGAGCTGGCATCTACCCTAGATCACTCTTTGGACGACTGAAAAGACGTAGTCCACTTGGAAATAGTTTGTTGCACAGGACAGTTTTGTTATTAGAATTTCTTTATTTGCTTTATAAATTATTAAATAATAAATATATTAAGGTAAAACACCATATACAAGGTTAAAGACTATACTACATAAATATACAAAAGGGTTTTACAAAATACAGAGTTATAATAAATTTAGATTTCACCTTGGGTAGAATTGATATACAGGATGATTTTTTTATCATAACCCACTCAATTACTTGCAGAATAATTATAATTTAAATATTTTTTTTTATTATTATCTTTAGTTACACATTATTCTTGAATTTTTAACTATGTAATACTTTTTAAGTTCATCCCTGATGCCTTGTAAGGGAGTCAACTTTGTTTTTTTAAATGGTAACGCATATTTTTAATTTAATAAAATGTTTGAGTTTTTAATTTAATAGTAAATGGAATTTGAATTTTTAATATAACTTAATTCGTTTATTAGATATAATCATTTAAAGTTTCAAATTATTGAGTTAATATACAGATATAATACAAAAAGAGATTACAAATACAGGTAGCTAATTGGTTTTTTATGACATTGCTGTCACAGTCACGGATTATTTATTATCAATTATAACTATCAATAGATATACTTTTTGTATTTTCAGTTAGTGTATTTATAAACTCACAACTATGTACCTTACTATCATTGATAATAACAATGCTGTGTACCTGATAATATCGATGTCATAAAAAATCAATTAGCTACCTGCATTTGTAATCCCTTGTGTATTATACCTTAATATTAACTCAAAAATTTGAAACTTTAAATGATTATATCTAAACGAATTAAGTTATATTAAAAATTCAAATTCCATTTACTATTAAATTAAAAACTCAAACATTTTATTAAATTAAAAATATGTGCTACCATTTAAAAAAACAAAGTTGACCCCCTTCCAAGGCATAAGGGATGAACTTAAAAAGTATTACATAGTTAAAAATTCAAGAATAATGTGTAACTAAAGATAATAAAAAAAAAAATGTTTAAATTATTATTCTGCAAGTAATTGAGTGGTTTATGATAAAAAAATCACTCTGTATATCTTAAATTAAAGCGTATGTAATATACAATAATTTAGAAAAAAAAATTTGACTTCTGGATTTGTCTTCATGTGAAAATGACTATCTTATATAAAAATATGCTATTTTTGTGTTAAAATTTTGGGTTTTGAATTTTATTAAAGTTATTGTTGCTTTTGAAATAATATACCAATTTCTTAAGATTAAACACTGTCTACAGATTTGTATAGAAGCGTTTCTTATGATAGTGATTTTAATTACTGTCAGATATCATCTATACTACGTCCATACTGTTCCGCGACCACACTGTGCTACCGTTTTTTTGTGGTATATCCGTTGTCTTTCCATAATAAACTAAGAAAGGTCTATCACAGCAGATCTCGGTACAATGGTAAGGCTATATACACTATGGTTGCCCGGTGCTTTAGAGGTTCCCTTATGCAGTGTTGGGAAAGTTCCTTTTTAAATATAACTCGTTCCGTTCCCTGTTAATTTTCTAAAATATGAACTCGTTCCACTCTTCGTTCCTTTTATGTAACCAAGTTATTTAAAAAATTGTTTTTATTATGAGTTATTAGATTATATGGCATATTTAAATCAAAAGGCATAAATATATATGTTTAATAATGTTTTATAACCAGTGTTGGGAAAGTTCCTTTTTAAATGGAACTCGTTCCGTTCCCCGTTCATTTTCTAAAATATGAACTCGTTCCAGATCCTAGTTCTTTATATTAAGAAGGAACTTGTTCCAGATCCAGTTCCTCCAAAATAAGAACTCGTTCCACTCTTCGTTCCTTTTATGTAACCAAGTTATTTAAAAAATTGTGGCAATGAGATCATGATAACGGTCATCAATGATTTTCATCAGCAGTCGAATACAAAACAAATTTGTAGTATTCCTTATCTAAAAGTATTCGAAAATTATATTTATAAGCAGGTAGTAAATGCTAACGACTTGTGTCAACGCGACCAATGTCTATTGTCTACATATAAGTTAGAAATAATAAATCAGAAAACCCAAAACCTTTAACATAAATTAGTTAACAAGAAACGACGATAATATTCGGTGCATTATTTAATGTATGTACACATATATTAAATATTTACTGTATACCTACATGTGATAATAACTCTATTTATAGTCAATTGATTCATTTAAACAGCTTACAATCTCGGCTGGGTATATAGGGGACTTCCATTGTCAAAAGTCCACTAAAAATACCTTAATATTTTAATGTCTAGATACGAAGAAAACTACACTAAAACATGTTTATAAACATTTTTAGGAACTGTAATTTCCGTTCACGTTCCTTAAAAAATGGAATTTGTTCATTTTCCTCGTTCCTTTATTTTAAAAGGAAGCAGTTCCTAGCATCGTTCCTTCAAAAAGAACTCGTTCCAGGAATCCGTTCCTTTTGGAACTAGTTCCTTCTCAACACTGNCAGGAATCCGTTCCTTTTGGAACCAGTTCCTTCTCAACACTGTTTATAACTAGTAACTACACAAAAACAATGTGACATCATTCTGTAATAAAAATGTATAACTGTACTACTGATCTTTTAATTCAGAATATAAATAAATACTATAATAATTAAAATGCTACACATTACAGTTGTAGTTTGAAATATTATAACATTGTAATAATGCATATTTCTTATTATTAGACTTATAGCTGTTAACTGTAAAAAATTTGTACAGTTAACAACTATTTACACTATTTACAACTATTTATTTACAGTTTTACTATTTAATAGTATTATATTAAAAGTATTTTTAGTATTTAACACACACATTAATTACAAATTTGAGAATTATTAGTCCTATTAAAACAAAACAAAATTTTCATTTTATATACCAAATTTGTTTTGTTTTAATAGAACTAATTTTTCAAAAAGTGAATCACTTAATTTATTTCGTTTTTGTGTCATCACATTGGAACCTGTCGAAAACAGTCGCTCAACAGGAGCACTAGATGGAAGGGGTGTGTTAAATTCTAAAAATACTTTTAATATTGCAGGGTACAATAGCAACACAGTCAAGTCTTTCGACTGGCATTTTAAGAATAATTCGAACTCTTCAATACGAGAACTTGAAGTTGTATTTTTCTCTACTGGTAAACAGAAAAAGTCTTCTTTACTTGCTATACGTGAAGTTTCAGTTCTACTTGCTTCCGAACTAGAAGTATTGTATGTACACATATATTAAATATTTACTGTATACCTACATGTGATAATAACTCTATTTATAGTCAATTGATTCATTTAAACAGCCTACGATCTCGGCTGGGTATATAGGGGATTTCTATTGTCAAAAGTCAACTAAAAATACCTTAATATTTTAATGTCTAGATACGAAGAAAACTACACTAAAACATGTTTATAAAAATTTTTAGGAACTGTAATTTCCGTTCACGTTCCTTAAAAAATGGAATTTGTTCATTTTCCTCGTTCCTTTATTTTAAAAGGAAGCAGTTCCTANAATTGTTCATTTTCCTCGTTCTTTTATTTTAAAAGGAAGCAGTTCCTAGTATCGTTCCTTCAAAAAGAACTCGTTCCAGGAATCCGTTCCTTCTCAACACTGCCCTTATGTCAACTTCACCTTACAATATACTATCCCGTTGACAAGGTTGAATATTTAGATTTGAGATTGAATACAAATTGAGGATTCCTTGCTGTTATCTCTTATCCTTAGTAGTATATACTTTGACCTTAGTCGTTAGGCTTCATTCAGTGTTAGTTGTTATTAGCTCTGAAATAAGTGATCACTCGAATGCTAAAAAGAATTACTTTAATTTTCATTTTACAGTCATATTTTTCAATGTTTCTAAGAAACTAGTTTTGTAATGAAAGGATTACAAAACAAATTCATAAAAATATAACGATTTTGTAAACAAACTTTTTTTGGGGTAAAAAGATAGAGGAATGGAGAAACAAATTTCTTATAAAGAATCGTCCCGGGCTTCTTTCTTATTTACGAGGAGTCAGAACCTTCCTCCTCATTGGTATATGACTAGGACAACAGAGGAAGCGAAAGGATGAATCTCCACATTACTTAATTTTTTAAAAGACATATAGTTAATCCATATCAAATCATCCAGAAGTGGTTGCATAACCACCTCATTTTCAGGGTTTATTATTTATGTTGTATTTAGATTAAAACAATTTTTTTGTGACCTTCCCATATTAATGGATATTTCAATGTAAAAATATTAAAAACACAGCTAATTCAGAATTAGTTTTATTAAATTTAATTTTTTGAAACGACTTTATTATGACTAAAAGTTTACACAATAAAAAAAAATTCATGTCAAATAATTTTTGAATTTTAGCTTCGATGCGAAGCTGAGAAGGTATTGGTTTTACTATGATGTGTTTTTTTTTTTTTTTTTTTTTTTTTTTTCCCCCTTTT
>NW_026099575.1:2886215-2922582 GCF_025091365.1 Daktulosphaira vitifoliae
TTTATAATGCTATAACTTATTGAAAAGTTTATGGATCCACACAATTTTTTTATGAGAAATAATATTTTTTAATAAACCCTTTTTCATTTGACATACTTTATCTTTATCGAGATATTAATAAGGAACCAGCAGATCAAGTAGCTTTTGGAATAAAACACCAATTTTTTTTAGATTAAGCACTATCTAAAGATTTGCATCGAAGCGTTTATTTTTGATAGTGATTTTAATCACTGTCAGATATCATTATACTGATCCAACTATACCACGTCACAACTGTGCCGCGATCCCCCTGTGCTGGGTTTTTTTTTTATTATAAACTTTAATGACTTTTCAAAAATGTGACTTTCTGTGTAAATTGTCGTTTTTGAGTACAATGAAACAATTAAGTAGTTATTATTTTATAATGATTTTAAAATGTGGTATTGCATAGTGTATAACCTATGTTTCAACTAAGTTTCAAATATTTAAAATAATTTTCTTTGGATATAGAGGTCTACAAGGTTTTTATTAATTATTTTTATATATATTAAATTACTCAATTTATTAATTTGGTTGCAAAATAAAAAATTAATTAGATTGTTGTAACAATATTGAAAAATATTTTAATGAATAATATTGCTTTTATTCTAGTAGTTAGAATAATAAGTCTTCATAAATATCAGTTAATGATGCCTTAAAACTTCTTATGATATTGTTATTAATTGGCACAAACCTGTATTTTACTTTAGTGCCGAGAACAGTTTTACACAATTTAAATTTTATATTAAGTTTTTTTTTAGTTTTGTTGTACTTCTGAGGTGAGTACATAAATGTATTTTATGCTTTTAATTTTTTCTTCACAAAATTAAAATATTTCTAACTTCGCTACTATGCCGATCACTTATTTTCATGATAAGACAAACAAAATTTAATTTTTATGATTCTATTATAATATTTAAAATATTTCAACATTTATTTTACTCGTTAAAAAATTTAAATTGATATCCTTATTATTTTTTCAAAAGAGTAAAACAAAATATATCTATTGAAGAGATTTATCATCAAAAGAATGTATGTATTTAAATTAGCTTATAGTATTTCGAATTTAAATGCCAAAATGTATTGATATGAACAATTTATATCTCTACATAAAATTTAAAAAAAATGTTCAAATATGAAGCAACATGTTTTACATAAGTGTAAATTGTATCCTTAATTTCGAAAAGTATCTATTTAATCTAAAAAATTTAACCATAGCTTAATTTTATTTTCCTGAAACTCATTAAAAATATTTTTTTAATATATTATTTAAATAAATAATTACTTAAAATATTTCTTGACTTACTGAAAAAATATCATTTATTTTCATTATTTAGTTTAAAATGAATCATTTTCGCATAGTCCGTATTTAAGAAATGAGATTACACTTGAATAGTGACCTTGATTTCAGTCTTATTAGTATAAGTTTACTTTTGTTTTATTATATTCATATTTAAGGTTAATATCGTAATTTTAAGTTGATTTGCTGTCAAATAAATACTGTATTTTTTTAACTGTTGCCCGTAATGTTAATAATAATAATAGTTTATTTATATTAAAATTTATGTGATAACTAAGCTTTTTAAATTTTATTCAAATTTTAAATATTTATTTTGCAAGAAGAGAAAAATTCTTCATTTAGTTCGAATGAAATTCGACCACTGTAAAATTAACACTTTAAATAAATGAACAATCGCAACTTTTTTTAAATTTATATTCATAATTTTATAAATATAATGAGTTGCTTGAGTTAACAGTTTAATATTTGTAAATAAATAAATAGTTACTAATTTATAATTACTGGTGTTTATTCAGTGCGAAAATGTAAAGAGACGTGAAGATTATGGACGAATGGTCAAACTGAGAAATTATTCACAAGTAAATAATGGCTAGTTAAAGTTTGTAACATTTTTAATTAAATTAAAATATTTTTAATATTACTTATAATAATAATTATAAAGTATAATATTTAGTTCCTTTGACCTCGCAATCTTAAACAAATCGTAGAAAAATGTATTTCATATGTATTTACCAATTGTATAATATATCGTCCATATAAATAGATGAATAACGCTTGTAAACTCACAACACAAATAAAAAAAAATTGATTAAAATTTGCCTCCTAAATACTTCACTGATAATTATAAAATCAACCCTGTAGTTTTTAGACTAATTATTTATCATTTGAATAAAATAGAACACAAATAAATGAAACACTGAAGCTTTTCAAAAAGTATCAAGCAGCAAAGAACAACCAATAGTTTAGAAAATCCAGTTACAAATACAAACATTAAAAAAAAAAAAAAAAATGAAAATAGTTTATTTTAATTAAAAGTAGTACTTAAATTATACGAGAATGAAATAATTTCATAATCTGATACAGTTTTAATGTTAAGCTAAAAAATGATTAATTTGCTGTGATAATAATCACTAGTTATATCGTCAGTTAAAAAACTATTTTTGTAAATGACACTAACTATATAGTGTTGTAAATGACAATTTCATATATTATTTTTATTTAGTGATAACATAATTTTATAGCATGCTATCAATAATTAAACTTTGTTGCTGTGAACGAAATTAATTTAGGAGGTATATAAAAATGTCTTGTAAGTGCTAAAATATGATGTAAATCCTATTTAATTGGACGTTACAATTATTGTGTTAGGCACCATTATTATTTTATTTTATTTTGTTTGATTTTAACGTACACATCCAGAAACTAATCTAAAATACTAAAAAATAAAAAAATTATTGTCATTAAATACATATATAGGTCTTAAAAATATATAGAACACTTATTTATAAAAAAAAAAATTTTGGGCTATTTACTACAAAAACTACTAAAGTTATACCATTTTAGGTAATAGATGAGAGAATGAAAAAATGAGACATCAGCATCTAAAAACCAGTTTGGATTTATGCCTGGTAAGTCAACAATGAAGCCAGTATTTTGTGTGAGGCAACTAATAGAAAAGTTTAGGGAAAAGAATAAAAAGCTATGTATGGTATTTATAGATTTGGAGAAAGCGTATGACAGAGTACCGAGAGAGGTTTTAAAGTGAGTATTAATGAGAAAAGGAGTCCCGAAAAGATATATTAATATAATAGAAGATATGTATGATGGCACTTGTACCAGGGTAAAAAGCGCAGGAGGAGTATCAGAAGGTTTTCAGGTAAGAGTAGGAGTGCACCAAGGTTCAGCTTTAAGCCCTTACTTATTTTCTATATTGATGGATGAAATTACTAGAGAAATACAAGGAGAGGTGCCGTGGTGCATGTTGTTTGCTGACGATATAGTTTTAATAGAAGAAAATATGGAGGAAATTAATCAAAGGCCATAGGTGTGGCGATCAGCTCTTGAAGAAAGGGATTAAAGAATAAGTAGGAGTAATACAGAGTATATAGTGTACGAGTTTGACAAAGGAGAATCGAGGTAGGTAAAATAAGATCAGTTACAATAGGTGAGAAAGTGATAGGAGAGGTGGAAATTTTTAAGTATTTAGGATCAGTTTTGCAAAAGGTCGGTGGTATAGATGAGGATGTAAGACACAGGATTAAGTGCGGGTTGTCGAAGTGAAGAGAAGCGACTGGCGTCTTATGCAATAAAAGAATTCCAATGAGGCTGAAAGGTAAATTCTTTAAGACTGTAGTGAGACCAACTATGATGTATTGTTCAGAGTGTTTGGCGGTTGACAAGAGAATAGAGCAGAGAATGAGAATGCTTAGACGAATGAGTGGAGTGAATAGAGAAAATAGAATAAAGAGTAAATATATAAAAGGGAGTGTTAATATAACGTTAATCGTAGATAAAATGATAAAAAATAGACTTAGATGGTCAAAATATATGTTCAGTAAATATAAGTTATATGTAATATACAATACATGCCACCTGAATCCTAGTACAGTTTATTAGTAGGTATATCCAAGCGAAACGGAGTTGGTTGGCTGTGATGACAATTGGTGATAGATGAGTCGTTGAACAAAACAAGTTAAGTTATTAATAATATAAAAAAGACAAAAGTGATAGCATCATAATTTATATTTATAACGGCCACACAAACACAACTGTCTTTGGTTAGTTCGACGTCAGTAGCTCCGGGCTACAGACGAGTAGCATTGACACATCAGCATCTCCGTCTATGCTAATTAATATGTATTACGAATTAAGTAAATTGAAATAAAACGTGTATAATACAAGTAATAAGAACATAGTTACAAGTGTTCTTACACAAAGTAGTATTGTAATGTATGAAAAAATTAATTCTACATATTCGGCAGAATAAAATTCAAGTGTTTGTTATTGTTTATATGTAGGGAAAGTCAATGGGATATTCAAGGATATGGACTAAAAAGATTTTTCGTCTTTTCCTATGGCAAAACCATTTGGTCGCTAATAGTTAGACAATAATTAATTCCAATAAAATACATTGAGAAATTTATTTACATTGTATTTCAATAGAATTTCTGATTGTTTAAAGAATTTTATTTATTATTTAAGCTAATTTGCATTAAAGATGTATGTCTTTCATTGTCGTTTGTCTAAGGAAAACTGAACGCTGCCGCGTAGCATAACGTACCATCTCTAGGTTTTAACTGATAATCATAAAAAGTTTTATCGACGATTTTTGTGGGAGGTCTTCTTGGAGTAAAAAGTTGTGCCGTGTCCATAATTGATTTATCACGAGTTAATCCTATTAACAAATTAGGATCTACTATTTCGTTAAGCGGTTTCAATGGTGTATCAGGCGGAATCCTACTAAAAGGTTCTACTAAGTGGCCACCAGCCACAACATGTAACAGAAACTTAATATACGCTAATCGCAACTGATAATCTTCACATGAGTCAATCTTTAGCAACCAAACGTTAGTCTTAGCTCTATCGCTGGCAGACACTAATTGAGAGAACATTTCAATCGTTTTTCGCTTACATGAGAATTCATCATTGGCTATCACTGAAAACTCATTTTCCACGATATCATTGTTGGAAGTTTTCAAAGATTTACTGTTGATTACGTGGCCTAACGGGTCATCTTTTTTCACGTCCAATTCAGACTTTGGTTCTGGTTCAGCAATTTTTATTGAGCCTTCGTAAATTGATTTCTGTTCCTCGTCAAGCATATTACACCAAAATTTTTACTTTTTTCTATACCTCAGAAAAACTAAAAAAATGTTCAATATTTTTTGTTTGTTTAGTGTATCAATAGTTTTTTTAGCCAGTCAACTAGCGTTTAATATGCGAGTATTTAAAGTCAAAAAAAGCTTATATTTTGTTTTTACAAAATATTAAGTCATAATAAATATTTTTTTATAAATAACACCCTAAGTTATCAAATGAAATATTTTGAGAAATGCAGTGGCGGTTATGTGATTATGCTATGATGATTATAGGGAGACGAATATTAGAAATAGTCAAATTTAAATTTTTAAGATCTTTCTTGTTTCAAGCAAATTGTCTAATTCATTATTTTTTAATACAACATAAGAATAATGAGCGTGGTATGACGCAGTGGATTATTCAGTAGCCATCTTATTACTAATGATCAGTTCCGTTGTTTGTAGTTTATCACTGGATACGTGACCACATGGTAACTTTAATGATACACACTTGTTTGCCTGGCTCCTCAGCCATAATAGGGTTGCGTCAAGATGACATTTGGTATAAAAATCTTGTCAAATCATGAAAATAGTTGGGATAGATACAGGGAGATGATGATGTATATAGAAAAAGTAAAAACACATTGATACGTTTATTTATTTTTTATTTTCGTGTAATTTATTATAAAATTATTAATTACATTTTTTCATGAAAACAATGTTCGGAAAAATATCTTATTGGAGGTTAAAATAGAAATCAGGTGGTTAACATGACTTGATGTGTACTTTCCAGATAAAAATTTTTAATAGGACAATAAAAAAATAATAATCAATTTTCATTAGTTTTTAACCAATAGGCTTAGATCATTGCAGTGATCTCCATCGTATGAAAATAATAAAAAAAATACTGAGTTTGAAGGAAACAATTGTTGGATGATAATATTTTTTTACTTAATAACATCTTAAAATAATATATTAATTTATCGTTCATACTTATTTTACCATATTATAAAAATAAATATTATACATTTCTATAAGAAAAGGTTTTTTTTCATTATTATAATTAATTTAATTTAGAATGCAAAAAATAAATGTACTTATAAACAAGAAGCAAACAATAACAACTTAATTTAAATAAAACTTAGCAAAAACTAAATGAATGTGGTACAGCCAAAGATTTAACTCCATTCACTATAACATTTTATCAATTAAAATAATTCAGTCTATATATATCAATTTATGAATAACAATTTAGTTGCTTAAATGGTAAATCACAATTTTGTAAAAAAAAAAAAACTATGCAAGAAATTGCAAGATCATATTAAATAATTACTTTTTAATATTAACTGACTAGTTAAAACAGAAAAATAAAAAAAATTTGTTAAATATATAAATACAAACTTATATATTTGTTAAAATGTAACAACAATACTCAATGTGATCAATATAAAAGCAAAGTAAATATAGTTCACATTCACAAACAAAACAATTATACAAAATAACAGTATTACATAAATTTTACTTTAGGGAAAATTTTATTTTAATGATTATCATGTACACATTAATTAATTTTAAATTTATAATTTAAAATTAAAAAGCATATAGCATATATAGCAATTTTAATATAAATTTAATTAACCGGGTAATATTAAAAATTATACATATTATAAATAGCATAATTTAATTTTGTTAAACATTTATTTAATGGAGAAGTATGAAATTTAAAATTATACTAAATGTGATATTTGTAATTAACAGTTTGCAATATAAAAATAAATTAAAAACTATATTTGAATCACTAAAAAAAAAAAAAAGTTTAAATAGCTCATAAGTAATAACTAACCATAGTTCTTAACTTTTATTTTGTGATAGAAACTGAAAAACGGGCTTTTTTTAATGCTAATACTTTTTCTTTTTATAGATACAAAAAAAAAACTATAATAACTTTGATCTCCTCTTTTCAGGTTCTGAAAACATCACGTTTAATTCTACTGATCCATAGCTCTAAAAATAAATTAATTTGTTTTAATTTTTTCAATAAATACAAAATTTATAACTAACAACAAAAAACATGAAACAACACTAAAATATGTCAAAAACAAATATTAGTTATATCTAACTTAAATAAAAAAATTAGCTGCGTAATCAATTTGTAATAATTAATGATAAAAATTTTTGTTTTTAGTTAAATATTACCTTTATTCTAAATTTTTCTTTAAAAAGAAATTCATTTGTTAAATATAAATATAAAAAAATTATATATTTTTAAATTGATAGTAAAAATAATATTTTAGACATGTAATTCAGTTAAATTTTTTAGTAAATGCTAAAAGAAAACACCCAGAGCCAGTATGAGTTATAGATACCATACTTCTATAAAACAGGGAAATGGAATTAATAACTGTACAACTTTCATAACTATAAAAATTAAATAAAGTTTATAAAAACTTTATTACAAATAAAAAACCATTAGGAAAAATTTTGAACCAAAAAAATCGTAAAATACTTTAATTTACATAATATTTGTTTAATTTTACATATAAAACATCCATATTTTTTTTATTGTTTCTCTTTAAAAACAATATTTAAACAAAATTAAATAAATAGTTCCTTTATTTTAGGTAAAAATTATTATGATGCAAAAAATAAATTACTAAGTGGTATAAGAACATAACAAATACATAATTTAATAAATATTTATATCTAAACTAAATATATATAATCTTTTAAAACAAAAAAATTTACTAAATAAAGTTAAAATTGAACAACATAAACAAATTTGAAGTACACAGATTTATAAATTGGTGATGAAAAAATAAAAGATCTACTAAATACTACTCCAAGCACTATAATAAATGTTTGGTATAAGTTTAACCTTTGGATAGGATTAAATCTCTCATGCCAGCTGTGAAAATTTCCCTGGTGCCTAAATGTTTGACTATGCTGTCAAAAAATCCAAAAAACATTATACAACATTAAAGAAAACTGATATGTGTGAAAAGACTAGTCTTTACAAAACTTGATATTTAATATTTCTTTTTACTTGAGCAGTATAAAAAAATTAGTTTAAAAAAATGTATATTAAATAAATTAATATTAAATATCATAATTATATTTACTTATAAAAAAGTAGATGAAATTATAGATTTCAAAAGGAAAAGATAGGTGCAAATAAGGCCACAAAATAAGGATTTCATAATTTTTTTTAAGGCATATTTTAAAGATCTAAAATTATTGTACAAATATTTTTTATAATAGTATATTATAAAAAACTTAAAACATTAGTAAAACGCTATAAAACACTTACTCGAATCATTGGACTACTATTTTCGTTATTTAATAAATCTGAATCCCAATCTTCTTCTTCATTAGCATCAAATGAATAAAATGGAATTAATGAGTGTCTTAGTCTATCAAGTCTTCTCTTTCTTTGTATAGCAATTATAACCTGAAGAGGAGAATAAAATCAATAAATTTAAGTTGATTAAAAAAATATGATGCAATGCTTACAATAAGAAATACTAAGCAGAATAAAACTACAATTATTATCACAGTCAACAAATTAAATGGAGATGAATTTAAAGACTTCACTGGTGTTAATGTTGAAGGTCCAATATCACTAGTTAAGTTGGTGACAGTAACACTTATCATCTGAAAAGAATTATAAATTTGTGAACATTTTAAAGATATAAAAATTAATAACACTAAAAGTACACTACATTGTATTAAATTGATTGAGATACGTGAATTAAAAAATTTCCTTAATGAATAAGTCTTTAAATATCATTTCATAAATAACAATACAGGATTTTTGACAAAGTATGAATATACTGCATTTGAACTAATTATGGTACAACTGTTTGTATTTTAAAGACAGATATTTTTTAATAATTAGAAGTCGCAAGATAGAAAATATGTTATCTATGTAAAACAGTGTATATTCCAAATTCCATCATGCATTACATTATTTTTAATATAAACTTATTTTAACTTTACATAATAAAGTAATAAAACACATTAAACGTTAATTGATTACATTGAAGTCTTATCACACATTATTATTTAGTATATATTCAAAGCTAGAGACGTTACGATACTATCGATATAACTAAAGTATCGATATTTTCTTTTAATACTTGTAATTTTAGCATCGAAACGACGATATTGATATTTTACATAAATCGATACCCTAGTATGATTATTGAAACGAAATAGATTTATATTATCAATCTAAATAAAAAATTTATATCAATGACTACGCTTTTGTTTATCTTCTACTATAGATTTAATAGTTCAACATTTATGTTTAATCTAAATAGTTATAGTAACTACTACTATTTAGCTATCGAAGTGAAAAGACACAGATGAATGGCATCTCTCTTACTTTTTTGAATTTAAATTTTTTATTCCTCACTTATTTTATCCGAAATAATACATCTCCTATAATATTATAATTTGTGTATTAAACTTATCGATTTATTTTAGTGTTTTCTATTACAAATTATAATATTGATTAAATTTCCAAAAATTAATACACAATATTATAGTACGTTTAATAATTCGATTTAAGTATTCATAGTATTTTCTTAGAATTAAAATAATTAAAATTGACTAACATTAATGCATATTATTGTATAATTTAGTTTGTTGATCAAAAATAAAAATTAACCAATATTTTTTTTAGGTTAATTTTAGTATTTAAATTTTTTTTTAATCAAATTTCAAGTTTAACTAAGATTTCAAAGGCAAACGCATAATACTTTCGGGCTTTATATAACTTCTTTCAACATGTACTAAAAACAAATTCTATAAATATGAATTAATTTATTATTCATAAAAAAAATGACCAAAACCGAGATTATTTCGTTTCTTAACTCTGATATAAATTTGTGTTTGAATAGTCATAAGATGCATTAACAAATCACTGATCAAAAAGATGTTTAAAAACTTAAGATATCTGAGTTGTGAACTTTGTATGTTTTTTACGTTATAATTTATAAAAAAATTTTGAAGTTTGATTTTTTTTAGGGCTTTAAAGAGTGAAGTTTGATTATATAAAATTGTTTATTAGCCGAAAGTTTTTTTAAAAAGATAAGAATGAATCCATACTTTTTTTCGATATTTTAGTGTTATCAATACTTAAATTCGATACTAGTATCGAAAGAGCCCAAGTCATAATAGTTAATCATCATACCTTCGTATAAATGTTATGAAAACTAAAAGATTAGTTATAACAATGTTATTGATAATCCAAAAATATATTTGGTAATGATAATTATAAAACTAAGTTTTTAAGTTAATGTGTTGATATTTTAACAATATGATTGTGCATGTCGGTAGAATAAGCAGTTTTATAAGAATAATCAAAGGAAGAGAAATATAGAAGTATAAAGTAGTTTTTACTCCCGAATAGTTTATAATAATACTTATATTTCAAGTCTGAACTGAGGTGTATTGAATGAAAGAATTAATGAAAGAACTTTAAAACCTTTAATGAAAGAATAACTGCGATGACATCTAAAACATCAGTCTAGACATCAATCTAAAACATTTTTTCCTGTCTAGCATACTTTCTAATCATCCTTACAGTGCTTATTAGAATTCCCATAAAAATGAAGGTCTCCTTATTTAAGTTTTTGACTTGATCATCATTGTTGAAAAAAGGATACTAATATTCAGACTAAGCAGGTAAAAATGTTTGAATCTGTTTTTTACTAGATTGAGATGGACAAATACGCCAATGTACCTATAAGCCCCCCCCAGAAGGGTATATTATTCATATGGGTAAGCCTAAAAATTACATAACCTAAAAACTTCCATTGTCCTTCATAAAAAATAAGATAAAATACATTAAAGAGCAAAAAGTAATTTTATTTTTAGGTTCAATATTTTCATTAAATCTCTAATTCAGATCTCATAAACTAAAAAAAAACTATAAACGTTGTTTAAAAGGGCTTTTTAAATGATGAATATTTACATAAAGATTGACAATATTAGGTTTTGAAAATTTTGTTTTTGGGCGTACATACAAAAGAAAATTTTTTACTATTCCTCCTAACAAAAAATTTTTATTTTACTTTGCAATATATTTTGTTGTGAAAAATCTATCTCTCTGTATCTCCTTTCAGTATACCCATTGTTCATAAAGACGTTAAGCTCTAACTATATAATTTCTGATTATATTGTTTTATAATAAAAGAAATTCTGTATAAATTATATGTTTATATGTCATTTATTTTTAATTGATTTTTTTCTGATAAATTAAATCTCCATCTTGGAATTGGTCTATATGAAATACATTGTCTGAATAAAGAGTTTTCAGAAGAGGAGATGATCGACTGTGATTAGGAGTTTTTATTGATATAATTTTATTTAAAAATTGTACCAATAAACAATTTCTTCACTTTAGATCTACGCCCCCCCTGTGGGTTGTTATTGATACACGCGGTAAACAATATAATGTTTCCCAACTGGTGTTCTGGTGCCGTTACCCGCCTGTTTAAACGCTCGCTCGTCGCCAAACGAATAACACGAACATCCAGTGCGTCGTAATAATAGTTTTACTACTGTGTACGAACTATAAAAGTTTTTATTTTATTTACATTTGACATTCTCAAATAATAATATAGTTGTTAACCAATCAATTTCTCACCTTTTATTCAATCTTGTGAAAAAAAACAATACTTGACTGTTTAACAATAATACCATTACTACTTATACTATAAAACCATCGCTACAGTACTAGTAAGTAAACATTATACTTTTTACATATTGTTGTCACAGATTTATTGATACAATGTTTGTATTTGATTTTGTGTGACTTAATCTAGAATATTCAAAAGTCGAACTTTTTTGGATTATGTTAAAAAATAAATGAATAAAAAAGCCCCTCTTCATATAAATTTATAGGTACAGAATGATATAAATATTTTGTCTTTCAAAAATAAAATAAAATTTCATTGAACAATTTTTATATATAATACAATCATTTTTTATTGAATTTTAAAACGGTGTCTGTCTGGCTCATTGAGCCTATGAATTATTTGTTTTCACTAGACCTCTAATAAGTATAGTTATAACTTTAAATAAGGTAAAATTGTCACTAAAACACAATAAAAGTGTTAAACTAATTTAGATTGATCTATTTTTATGATATCAATGCCCACCAAAAATAACAATCGTTAGACCTCAATAACTATTAATAAACAAATACAATAAATAGGATCTGAAATTACTCTTTGAAAATAAACTGGAGATATCTGATATAATACCTGTAACTTAATTGAACTCTTCAATTGAAATTACTTCTTATTTATAGTTAAGTTTAATTATTGAAACTTTATTCCACTTAAGTTTACTTTATTTAGAATAATTAATTTTTGATAAAAAATATAAATTCAAACAAACTTTTTGTTAAGTTTAGTGATTATTTAATTTGACCTTTTGTCTGCTAAATTTTTCTAAGATATTTCTAATATGCTATGTAATAGATCTATAGGCGTAAATAGGGGGTGCTTTGGTATCCATCTTTTGTGATAATATTATAACCCCCATCTAGATTTCTTTAATCTTTTAAAAAAACGTAAAGAAAAATGAAATAATTCCTTATATTATTGCATAAATAATTACTGTTTTTCAATATTGCGAGTTTACAATGTCATCGATGTAATATGTGTATTTTACTTTAAACATAGTAATATGTTTTGATTTTAGTAATTGTAGTTAAAATATTACAGCGAGAAAAAAAATCTATAATGTAAATATATAAACATATATTTATAAATAGATAAAAAGAAACTTGGGTACATCAATTGGAGGGTAACGAGAAAATTTTTTTTTGGTCTTTACAACTTAGGGATACCTAAGTTCAAAATATTATTTAGTGTCTGGGAAGAAAGTATTCACATGAATGCGCTTATATAAACGTGTTTATATTTCTATGAACGTGAACGTTTTTGCAAAGTTCATTTGTTTGACTTTTACAATATAAGTTTATACAAAAATAAATACCTTCAATTTATAGTTAATGTTAATCCAATCTTATCGTGATAACAAAGATTTTTTAACATGCTAAAATCTTATAAATATCGTGGTTAGTACCACTATATTAAAATAATATTAAATAGCCACAATTATTAAAACAAAGTTGGATGGAATGCATTTATACGAATTCATTAATTTTTAAATGAATTTGGAGCAGTTTCCTAATATTGGTTAATACTTGTCAACCAATATCTGCTTTATAAAAAAATGTTAATGAGTGTTATCGCATTTTTCTCGAATAAAAAATATGAATTTTGAATGCAATGCATTTGATTTTGAGCTCAATGAATCTGTATTAATTTTTTTTTAGATAAATTTTACAAACCCCACATAAAAAAATTGTAAATTTTATTTTATAAAATGTTATTTAATCTCTTGATTATTTAATTTTTGGTCATTAATTTTAAAAGTTTAGTATGATGAAATTAAACTTAAATTTGTATATATTTTATTTAAGGAACTTAATGTTGAACTAGTTCGTTTTCAAGAAAAATTTTATATTTCTGCTATTTCTAGAGTTTCCTATTCTTCTGTATTCAGAATTTTTAATTAAAATATAAATGTTGAATTTTGAAGGTTTAAAATAATAGATATGTATGACGTATAAAAAATTAGTGGGCGATCGTTTAATTTTTTATCTTAACTCTAAAGTTTTATACGTAAAAGATTACAATGAGCAATATTTACTGGTTTCTGAATAAAAATTTTCATGTACAAATTAATTTTCGGTTTTGTTAATATTAACCAAAAAATTGTTTGGCTTTACAAATATTTCTTCTTAATAATTAATTTATTCATTTAAAATTGCAGTTTGCATCAAAAATTGATCTAATATCTCAGTTTAATTCTCAAACTAATTTCTGTAACAAATTTTACAATGTTATTTGTAGCATTAGATCGAGATTAATTTGAGTTTTCAAAGTTTTGTTTTGGTATAAAATCAAAATTTAGTATTGATAATTATTGATGAAATATTACACATGGCGCAATCATTATATATTTTTTTGGCGACACTAATTAATGAAAGATAAATTTTTGGCGGGCATAAATTTATTACAAAAGCAAATTATTATATTTTATATCCAGAGAATCTTATATTTGTAAAACTTGTCTTATACTTTTTATTAGTTGTACATTAATATCATTTGAGTATGTACTTGAATACTAAAATCAATTTATAAATTAAAAGTGAAAGTCGTTCATTAGTAAATAACATTTAATACACGTTTGTTTTTTAATTCAAGATATGAAATAATTCTCCTTCATTAAATTTCCAAACAAAATATCCAACAATATTAGTTTATAAATGCAAATACGACATTTCCCTTTCTTTTCGTCCTGTTCATTTATTTTTAACATTGCAGCCTGCAAGGCCAAACGCCACAAAATAAAATATCTAGTGCTAATTTTAAATTAACTCGATGTTTACACCTCTTAATATAACAGCAATAAAAAGTGTTTTTTTTTTTTTAGAAAACAACTCGAATTATTCAAATTTTGTTAATTTATAAATTTATTCATGTAAGTAATTGTTGGCTTAATTCAAAATATTTTTAATTTCATAGATCTATTTTCTTAAATTTTTATGATTCCAATTCTATTGGAATTTTAAGGAAGGATTATTTAATAGCTTAAAAATTTAAAGGTAAATATTTAAAGGCCAAAATATATATCCACGATTTTCAAAATTCGTTTTGAAAACAAGTTTTGATACATTATTCAATATATATTAGTTTATAAAAAATATTAAACTCTAGACTAATATTTTTTGTATTAGTTATATTTGAATATAGATTTCAAACTCTGTATTTAATATAATTTTATGGCAATCAAATAATTTTTTTATTACTTATATCCTTTTAATATAATTTTTATTGTTTTAATTTTTATACTAATTATAGTTTAGTTTTACAATGGTCAATCAAACTTTTATTTTAAGACTGAAAATTCTTTTGTTTGTGTTTGAATATAAATAAGATTTTAATCCAATTTAAACATTGAACTTATTGAAACTGTTATAAAAGACTTTAAATATACATTAAAATAATTTCAGTTAAAACTTTAAATTGATGTACTTATACACGTGAGAGTTAAGAGGTATCTCTATTAGTGACTCACTAATTATATGCTCTTAATTCTCTAAACTAATTTTTATCTGCACGAGTGGAAAAAAGCTCACTATGAGAACACAAAACGACATGAAATTTAAAGTTTGTATAGTACTTAAATATGATTACGGTACATTTAATATAACCTTACTTTCTAGAACATTGTTGTTTAACCCTCAAAGGTAAAATAGACTACATAGTCTTTGCGATTTAGAATATCTAGATGCGAAAAAAACATCAATAGAGGCTCAATTAAGAGAGGTTAATGTTTTACCTTATTTCTCCGACTTTTTGGAAAATGATAACTATCATTGTCGTTGTTGACAGGCTTTCGTGTCTGAGTAACTTACTATTTATTGTACATACTTACTAGTTACATGGTAACACGTACATATATACTTAAAACAATAATATCTACAAAAGAATAAAAGTATTGATCCCAGTAGAATTTTATATGCTGTAATAACAGTAATATAAAAGGCTTCTGATAATGTCATTTCGGAGAACACAATTCCATTCAGAATAATTTAAACGTATAATGTACTCAAACTTTTAAGTTAAACATAAGTTTAAGAATGGATATATTTTTGTTTTAAAAATACTTTTCAAAAATGCTGTATGGTACACGATTAGTAGATGTTTGGCAATTTTGTTTTACACGACTTTAAAAATAAAAGTATCCTTTGGCAACAGTGCTACAGCAATCTAATACGAAGGTCGTTCAGCTCATAAAATTCCAATAGCATCCAGAGACGACATCTTATTAAAATATTATTGTTTCCATAGTAAAGTAGTGACTACTATAATCTTGGGTTTGAACAAAAAATGATTTAATGAAATTATATTACTCTATAGTTAATCAAACTATTAGTCTTCTTTTATTTAAAAATCAGGCTAGACAGTTAATCATTTTTTATAACTTGTGATGTTAAGTTTGACTAAAAAAATGAAGCTGAGTTATAAGTTTCTAGGTTTTAATAATAAATTGTTAATCTACGTTAAGTATACTAATATAAATGTTTGCTGTTCATATAAAATGGAATTTTTTTATTCAAAATGAACTACTAACTATTCCATCTATTTACCATAAAATTACAACAAGGAAATTATGTTTTATTATTGTATATTTTACTCAAAAACTTAAATACAACATAATTCTGTTATTGCTGTACAAGACATTGATAGTGTATGACCTTCATGTAGCTACAATACATAATTATTTTTTATTATTTAAAATTTTTCAGGAAAATTTTATTTTTTTGAGCCCTATATTAAATAGTCTATTAACTACAATTACTGAAAACTAACTTAACTTGTTAAAAAATAAAACCAAAATTATTTATTTAGTTATTTAGTTAAAACGTTAAACTAACTTAACTTTTATTTTTTTTAATGCAATAATACCCAGTATAAAAAAGTAAAACGAAAACTTTCATAAAATAACAACTCTTCTTTTTTCTTACCTTAATCCCAATTACTTGGGGTCGGCCAAGTAATTTATTTCGTAAAATAACAACTAAATGTGCAATACGACCGTATTGTATAATAAAATGAACAATTAAAATACAGATTTTTAATGATATTAATTTGACTAGGTCATAATTTTATTGGATAATTAATCAAATGTTGACTAGTTAATTGACATTGTACCAAACCTTATTCATTTTTTATATTTTATCCAATGGAATATTTAGTTATTTATAAATATTTAGTTATTTATATTCCTTCTAATTATTAGTTAAATAATTACAATTTTTTATTAACATCAGAGTATACATTAAATAGGTTGTTAATACTACTAGATTTTTTATGTTTTAATTCAAAGCTTTAATTTAGGTATTCATGTCATATTTTAAGGTACTTGATCTTTATTTAGACTTAAATAGATTAGTTTGAGTTTACAGACACAAATCTTTATTTTCATTTACTACATTATTTCATAAATCAATTACCAGAGAAACTTCACAATAATTAAATTTTTCTTCTATATTTCGCTGCATCATTTATTTTCTGTAACATTTATCTTTGTAAATTTTTATGTACATTAACATTCATTCATCAATGATTTTACTATATTTTACTAATTATAGAGTTCTATTGATTACTGCAAACTTTATCTACATACACGTTAAAAATAATATTATATTTTTCTTGTAATTTTGTATTCTAGTGTATTTTAATTTTGTATTTCATAAAATTAACATTTCATCATCGTCATCATCAAACTTCTTTGACCTTGAACTTTATTTAGTTAATTCAAGAAAATTAATGGAATTTTAATTCAATAGTTTTATTAATGAACAATATATTAGGTACTTTATATAGGTAAAATAAACAAAAAATAATCTCTTGTGTTTTATTCATTTAAATCAAAAATTGTAAATCTAAGTAAAAACTACCAAATTAATTTATGCGCTGCCCCTGTTCAGGTCTAACGTTGTTGTGTCTTTTGTTTGTTAAAAATTGAAATTGAAATTACCATAAAACACATTATAACGGAAATGACAGGAGAACGTTGTAAAAGGGGCTCGAAAAATATATAATACCTACAATTAAATTCAGGCCAACTCCGAGTAATATGCGTATGAAGTAATAAAACAAGATGGGCTTTGATTTTGACAATATAACAGTATTTTTGAATATAAAATATGGCTGCAAAACATGGTATAAAGGTTATTAAAATATGTATAAACATAATGTATTATATTAAAATTTTCTTACATTTTAACATAAAAATAAAATTCTGTGCTAAGTAAAGATTATATAATACAAATTGATCATTTGTAGCTAATATTATTTAAAATTAAAATTATACTAAATAATAATATAAATAATTTTTCAAAATTTTAATAACCTGGATCTTATGCAAGGCGATCTATTTTGGTAAAGACTCTTATTATTTCATTAATAAGAAAAATTATTTGATTAAAAAAACTCAATAATATGCAAAAAAAAAGTTTTTACAATGAAAAATTATTTTAGTGTCTATTAAAAAATGTTCTGATTAGATTTAATCGTGAACTACTAGTAAGATATTTTTACACGCAGATGATAATCAACACATATTTGATTAGATTAAGCTACTAAATATTATATCTTTGACGATGCCTGGTTAGTTATAAGTACTAGTTTTGTATTAGATGTAATCAAAAAATATCTTGCTATGAATTATCAATAGCAATTACTTATATAAAAATAAATTACACAATTCGTTTCAGAAGCGAGGTTTTGCTAAATTATGTTAACTGCTGTGTTTATAAAAAAAATTTTATGTTACAAAAGAAGACGTCAAAGGTCTCATTTTTTTTTTGAACATTACATTTATACTATATATATATATATATATATATACATACGAATTATTGTGCTTGTGTGTTTGCATAGATAGGTTTTCGTATGTAACATAATGTATATAGTGTAATATTATGAATATTATGAATATAATACTTATATAGTTACTATTCTTAGAGAAAAATTTGTATATGATTTATCTGTTTGTAGAAATACCTTCGTATACGGTAATTTTTTTAGCCACTCAATTTCTTTTAAAATTAGTGTTCTGTTAAAAAAATTATTTTTTGTATTTTTTAGTTATTAAATATTCTTAACATTTTCCCTTAATCTTACATAGGTATCAACTTTATTTTTTAATAACATACATATTTAACTAGCTTATAAAATATAAAATGATATAATTAAGAAAATGACTGGTCGATAACAAATTTGACCCATTAATTTGGACGTTAACATCACTGTAAAATATATACTGGAGGCAAGGCATGACAATATTTGTCATTAGATATTTTTCACTCGCATCTCTACTCCCGTTTAAGTATCAAAATGTTTATACTTACGAAGTACTAATTTAAAAGATGTATGACCACTGATTTTCTTAAATATAAATCGGTTAAACATATATGTTTTTATTTAAAAATAAACTGAACACAATTTTAAGTGCAAAGGATAGGACCAAGATTTTTTTTATAACCGTAGAACATAAGATACAATTAACTTTTGAAAAGAAAAAATTATAATATATTTTATGATATCAAAGATTATGCGAGAATCATAGTGAAACAATCCTTTATATATACCGGTGGAACAGATCCAACTGGCATATTTTATAACTCATGATCGAAGTATCATTTTGTTGAAATTTAAAAAAATAATTATTATATCTTAGTTTATATTTAAAGCACATTTTTTATTTTTATCACTAAAAAAAAGGAAATAGAAAATTGTTTTCAAATTTTCACAATGCCATTTTTAACCCTTTTCATATAAAAATTTTTTTAATGAGTTAAAGACATTTTTAGGACAAGTATTTATTGAATAACAAGTATATTAGTACATATATACAGTACATATAGTACATGTATATATGTTACTGTTTGTAACAATGAGAACAATAGATACCCGTTTCCTGACTTATTGAACACCCTGTATATAGAGCTGACGGAAGATATACGCCAAAAAGATTGTACTCATTCGTGCTACATACTCACTAAATGTGTTAAAATGGTTGTAACTTAATAAATACTTGTCTTAAAACTGTTATCAATTCGCTAACATTTTTTGCGAAAAAGTCACTAAACATGGCTATTTTGAAAAAAATTGTTTATTATTTATTATCAAACACAAATAATAGGAAATATGATTTTATTGTAGTCAAAAATACAATAATTGTTAAAAAATGAATTACAGCAAAATAACTTGTGCAAAAGTTAGATTTATTCAATTTAGTCTTATAATAAAATAAGTATGTGTTTAGCGTTGATAATGGTAACATTGTTTCCGAAATACGTATCCGCGACTTTTCATTAATTTTTTTGTGGCTTTGAGTTTAATATTTTTAATATTTTTTAGTTTTTTAAATTAATAATATTTTTAATATAATTTTAATTTTACTCAATTTAGTCTTGATTAAATCCCCCTACTATAGTTTTATATCCATGAGGGTCTGCCCCCTCGTTGATCCACTGATATATACAAGTGTATACATTTATGTATATGTACACTAATATTTGCCTTTTTTATTGCGTATATAAATTCAGATTAGATAATCGCGCAATGTTGTTAGTATGACTTGATTAAAAAAATCTCATGTTTTCAAAAATAACAACACAGCACAAGTACGCTTTAAATGTTGGACATTTTAGTTTGGCGTGGTGTTGCGCAATGCTTCGTTCAGTCGCCGTCATAGCGCTGATGTTCAGCTGCGCTGTTTGATGTTGGCTCCCAGATGGGTGACCATACGTAAACTTTAACAGTGACACACACTTTGCTCCCATATTAACAGCCATAATGAAGTTGCGTCAGGTCCACAGCCGGTATAGAATTCCGTCAAATTGTTAAGTATGAGCCGACCCCAAAAAGTTGGTATAGAGCCTATTGTGATAATAATGATTTACATTTTAGTTAAACGCGCATAATTTAAAAATAGCTTGATTGAAAATAAAAATGAACTTAGCTAACTAATAAGTTTTTCATCTGTTTTTTTAATATTACGACAAAAGATTTTTGGGTCTCTATTATACGAATAATATTTAGTTTGTTGCATGTAAAAAAGTGTAGGCGATTACGATTGATAATCATTTCATAATAATAACGATGACGAATCTATTTAAACGTTACAAGTGAAATTCTCAGGAACGAATACAAATTATTACATTTTTAGTATTTATTATTCGCGATACCAGTCGGTCAAAAAAATTTGACAGCCGCGCGTGTTGTAATAGATGTAACAATTATTTTCAATCACAATCGGGTGAAGCGACTTCACAAATAAGAATGTAAAAATGACAACTACCAAGGATCGAATATGTAACGTAGTGATGAATAGTTGAATTTTTTTTTTAATACCTTTTTATTAATTTAAATCATTTTACGCTTAGTTGATATTCCACGCAGTTCACATACATCATGTGGCCATCATGTCCAATTTATTTGTTATTTGTTCAATTTGCGACGAATCGATTTCACACACATTCAAAAACAAGTATTGATAATACTCAACGGTACTTCGATTATTCATTAATATATTAATCAATAACTGATAATGAATCGTTCTCGTGATCACCGACGATCATAATATGATACATATATTATATGTCTATATAACCGTGATTGTAAGACAAATCGGTTAATTTATTACAATTGGTAACAACTCGGGATGAGTGATAATAAAAAACATTACTGTTTTAATATCAAGTAGCTTTATCAATTGATTTAAAAGTTAAATTTTTCGGCGTTAACGTTGTTGATACAAAATCAACTAACAAGTCGCGGCGTGTGCCAAGATTTCCTTTAAACTATTTTTGTTTTTTCGAGCCACCACGACATGAGCATACAATAGGAAACCACTTTGAAAAGTATCCCACGTTATTAAACAGTTGTTAAATAATTGCAACAAATTTTTGAAACAATTATTAGCATTATGGAGGTTAATGAACTGAAGACGATTTTTGATGTAAATTTATTCTTTTGATTCAGAACGCTATACGAGATAGTTATTGACTGCACCTTTATGTTTCTTTTTAAATAATTATTTAAAAAAAAATTGTTATGTTATTGAAAACATGATTGTAGATTACAAACTAGAAATTATACTCATTAAATAATTTAATTATTTAATTAACTCTTAATTATTAAGAGTTATTAATTAAAAAAGTTCAATGACAAAATAAGAAAATAGTATTAGTTTGTTTTGATACATTTTTATATAGTTATTTCATTCAAAAATTATTCATTCAGTGTTATTAAAATAGCTGTTAAAGATGAAAACATTTGTCCAAAGAAGCTGATGTTTTTCAGAATAATTTTCAATAGCTCTCATAGAAACTGTATAAATTGAAAGTAAATTAAATTTAAAATGAATGTATACACAACAATAAAGGGTCACGTCTCGATTTCAAGTAAAAGTTTATGAACGATAAGTAAACTTGGCCGCCTCCGCAATTCTGACACATTTTGTCCAATGAAAAAACTTATTTCAAATTTAAAATGAAATATGTTTCAACGTGATGTTTTCCTTTTTTGCGCAAACATTTTTATGTAAAAAATCAAACAGTAAATTAGAAATAGCGGCTGGTATTGTACAGTGGAAATATTTAGCACAAAACAATCACTATTTGTATTATTCGAAAAACAAATTACTATAAATCTTTTTTGTATTATTAAATATGACACTATTATAATGTAATTTTTTAAATATAAAACTTAATGTAAAAGAATGCATAGATGGTTATTTATTGTTCATGATGATGTATTATTCATGTTATTTGTTAAATAACTCAATAGACCTATTAACATTTTTGATTAAAGCATTAAAATTAAAATTAATCCATTACAAGAATTTATGAATAATAGAGTAATCAAGGTGAATTCGAGATTTATATCCCCTCTCTGAAATAAAAGAGATTGTTGTACTATATTCGTGTAAGACTTTTCATTTTGATTATCGAATTATTTTAGGGTACCTTCCTTTGTAAAAAAAAATAAAAAATCCACCTCCCTGAACAAAATTTCTAGTTGCGCCCTAGTTTATGAACTATATACATCTACATAGTAATATTATTCAAATTTATTATAATATGCTTATATATTAATTATAATTTATAATTAATAAAAAATTATATATACGTGATGAATGTTGTTAATACTTTATAATTATGCTAACCCAAACTCATTTACTCAAAGATATTTTTATAAAATATTTGACTTTGTTACTGCAATCCTACAAGTACCTTTTATTTATTCCAACTGGCTAAATGCCAAATTAGGCAATAGCATGATGATGATTAATTTTTTATTGTGAGTGATTATTTAACTATCTTAGAAGATAATTCGTCTGAGATAAAATAAAATTCAAAACACGATTGGCTTTAAATTTGGACTTTTAACTTATCGAATATTTTACTTATAATATAAGTAAAATATTCATATTGAGCATATGATATATATTTATCATAATATATAAACACACAATTAAATTATGTAGTGTTTTAATAATTTAGTAGTAAGACACTATTCTAACGTTAAAATTATACCGATTAGCCTTTAATGGGAATGCTAGAGTATCCTCTAAAATGGGTTGTTCGAAAAATGTAATAGAGTGTTTCTAAGAAATATGATGTCCTGAGCTGTCACGAAAACAGCTAGGCGGTTTTATTTTACTTGATATAGTATCCAACTTTTATTATAAGGTCCCTAGGTTATAAACGAGCACCTTTAAAGTATAATAAAAGTACATAGCTGATATTAAGCGCGTATAATGAAGGTCTGACCTAATCGTACAACGACTAATAACATGGTATAATCATTTTAGATTGTTTAATATGGATAAACAACCAACATAAAAGACTTAAATCACTATTTGGGAAGGGTCATCGCAAGAAGTCACGCATTCGTTTACATGGAAAAGAGCTTTGTGACCTTAGTGTTGTTAATGTATACAATTGTATTATTATTTGAAATAAAATAAGTTGAATATAGAAATGAGCTAAAACACATTTTTCACTTAAATTTATTAATAAAAAAAAGCTCACTGTAATTTCCCTCGTTAAGTCAAATGCAAACCACATACATATAAATTCATTTTATATCTGAATTTATGCAGCGTCTATAAAAGAGAAATATTTTCAACAAATATCATAACCTATTTTTAATAATAAATCATTTTAAGGTTGGTGCTTTATTAGAAATTGTATAAACGATATTTATCAAAAACTATAGTTATATAGCAAATTCATTATTTAAAATTAAAAGCATTCTTCTTTTTTAATTCCTCATAAAATCGCTGTGACTATAACTAAATAAAACCATCGATTTTTTATATATAATTGTTTTATTTTTATACCACAAATGTGGTATAAAAATGGATTAGGTTTTCATACTGGAAAACGACAAACATATTGTCTAGTCCTGTTGACTACTCGTCATGTCACAGCTAATATTATAAAATGATAAATAAACTAGAAATGTTATTTTGTTTCAACGATTTTAAAAATCAACGAACACTAAAAGCATGTAAGAAAATATATTTAATGAAAATAGAATCATTTAAGTATAATTTTCAAACACTAGATTATAAATTACTTGTTGTATTAAAGGCATTGCTGTTTATATGATACATGCATATCTAAATCATGTTTCTTTTATTTATGTTTAATTAACTGAATATTATTATTGTGCATATTTAAAAATTTTATTTAAATCATGATTATGTATATTGATGAACCATTTGGCTTCTTTGACCTAGTTTACAGAGTACTTAGCCCAGGGATTTTCTAAACAGCATTAATTTATTATTTAAGGCGTAGAAATAAATTTTGTTTACACGGTTACTTTTCATACCCCTGATGAAATTCTTTTTTATTACTGTGTTTTCAAACTTTAATGCAGAGGCCTTCATAAATAGTTAATTGTTTATTTGAAGTTTTCATCTACTTCTATTTGGGGTTTTTCTTTGATAAACATTTGGAATATGTAAGAATCATGAATATCAAAAGATTTAGTAAGGATATTTAAATGGTATTTTAAGTAATTTTACCTGGATATTAAATATTTCAATTTTGCATAAAATAAATAATTTGTTTTATTTACTTAAATTTTTCAATAATTTGAATATTCTTAATTGTATATTAATGATAAAATATATTTATTTTTAATAAAAAAATGTATTTATCCATACTTAATCAGATTTTTATTATACTACACTTCCTTGATAAAGTTGAGTAGCAACTACATCGCCTTTTAATTTTTCAGCTATACATATTTTAGCTTCGTTGTTAAGCTGAGAAAGTTTATTATAATCATTATGTGTTAATTATTATTTTTTTTTTATTTGGTACCATTTTTTTTAACGATATGTTATAAGATCACAAATTGTATCTAGTTAAGGACATTACTCTCAAAAATTGAAAAAAGTTTCCCTCGTTATCCGCACATGGAGAATATCCCTCAAAAAAGTACAATTTTAAAAACTAATGAATTTTAACATGCTTAAAACTTTTTTTAGTTAAAACTATCATAACATTTTTAAAAACTGATAAATTGCAACAAATTTTTTTTTGTAATTAACTATTATATACATTTTTTTGAAAATCTAACCCTTTAATTGCTCACAGGAGAGGATTCAAAATAGCAACTTTAGCATGAAAAGTTAATCTTTTCAACATAACTTTTGGAAACGTTCTAGTAATACTTCTAGTATTAAACATAAGCTAAAAAAAAATTTCCCGAAACTTTATCTTTTATATATAAAATATATTTGTGTTGTTATAATTTTCTATTTCATTTTTTTTTCTATTATTTATGGTTAAATTTTAGTTAAGTATCACTTTTTAATCGCCATATTACAAAAAATTGAGGAAATAGGAGTTTTTTTGCTTTTACCAACACCCAACAATTATTTTTAAAAATGAAATACTATTTACGGATTTGCATCAATGGGTTTTTTATTATAGTGAATTTAATAACTGTCCGATATCATCTATACTTGTCTCAACTATGCCTCATCTACACTGTGCTGGGTTTCGTTGTTTTAATTATATTAAGTCCATATTAGTATGTTATATTTTATTCAACCCTCATTAATGTTAATAATAAATTAAATAAATCAAAAGAAAATCAATAGTTTTTTAAAGGTTTTTTTTTTTATTAATAATATTTGATCCAATTTTTTTAAGTGCCTTACGTTTATCGCATTGATTTACTTGATCAGTTTTTTAGCAAAACAATCATATATGTGCTTCGGTGAATCATTATTCAAATAAGGTTTAAAATGTTCTTCTATTATGGCTATAATTTTGTAAAACGCAGCGCCGATGGTATTTACTCGGTTCGTTAACGTTTTTTGTTTTATTTTGTCTTAAGTCAGGCAAAGTCGAGGAAAAGGAATAAGGTGAGTGGACTGTATGAATGAATTTTACAATATATAATTATAACAATTAAACGTATTATACATTAATCATAAAATCTTATATACACCGATGTGGATAGGGGGACACTTAATTCTAATGCCACATAGGTGCTATAAACAAATAATAAATTATAAATGTGAGTAAGTCTTAAAAGAACATGAACAAGCATTATACTTATCGGCTAATTAAAACGGCTGATGATAATGTTGAATATTAAAAGAATCAATTGAAGTCGAATGCAAGTAGCTAACCAACGTGTACAATATGCTGTAAATGGTACTGTGATGTATATCAGAAAATATATAGACCCAACGGCGATTTACTGAGCGTACAAAGGTGTGACAATCGCAAAAGTGATATTTTACTTTTACAGCAAAACGAATACAAAACTACTGGCTGGCAAGCGCCATAGAGCTTGTAGCTGAAAATGCGCTAAGATGGCGGCGACAGTGCAGACATAGAGAGAAGACCGACAACAACTCGATGTAGCACAACGATAGCCTAAATAATCACAATGCAATTTCTAGACAACACATTCGACCATTGAATATCCAACAGTACTATAGCTATATAATATTGAATTTTTTTTTTTAATTCTAGATATTTATTATACAAATGGCGATAAATGTTGTGTTTTTTTTTATTGACAATGATTGCATCCAGCGATGCATTGGAAAAAAATATTTAAACCGCTTTTTTCATATTAGAACGAGCTTTTCGTGAGGTTAGAGTATACTGTATAAACAGTGAAATTTAATTTGTACCATTTTATTTTTGAAGATTAAGTGCTATTAATATTGAATTGTTTTCAGAACCATCATCCTCTCGTCCGTGTCTATTTTATATAGTCATTACTAAGTATAAGTTTCAAGAGATAAGTCGATATCATTTACAATTGAAATTAAATAGTATAAATTACTATCGATTAAAATACAAAAAAAATGTTGTTTAACTTTTTGGTTTTACGTTTGTTATTTTAAAACGAAAAGCTAATTTTTTAAATGTCTAATTTCATTGGCGTACAATATTCGAAGGAAATAAAGTGTTAACAGAAAGTAACAGATTTTTTATTTACTAAAGATAGCTAAAGCGATCGTGGTGCTTTTAAAACTTAAATCTGATTAAAACAATGAATCAACGGTCGATTTGATTTGTCGTTGATATCCCCACGAGTGTAACCTACGCTGCTCTTAGATAAGACAGGACCCGTAGTACTTGTACTAAACATTGGCTTTTGATCAAATTAAGGCTTAATAACTATTTTCCTCCCTCCCTCTATAAAAAAGCCTAATGTTCGAAGTACATCAAAATAGTACAAATGATTGAATGTGTACTATTTTAATGTAATACATACACAACGATTACATTGTTCAATGGAAGTGTCTACCATGTTGACCTAATATTTCAATTTTACATAATGAAAAAAATTATTCAGTGAAAATTATTCAGCACTGATCATATATTTTTATTTATTATATGTAAAAATTTAAAGTTATAAAAAATGCCTAAAGGATGTTGGAGAAAACCTAATGTAAGTAATAGAAAAAAGATTAACTAATCTAATTTTTTTTTATGAGGTAATATATTTATTACTCTTTATATTATTTTATGAACCTAATTGGATAAAAGTTAAATTTTCTCAGGAATTTATGTCATACTGACAATAAAGTTTCTACAAATTAAAACAATATTTATAATAACTTAAAATTCATCAAACTTTAATTTACAAAAAAATTGAAAACTGTTGTTGTTTAATTGATCAATTTTTTATTTTAAACATATCACAGTACAGGTTTAGAAAATATAATGTAAAGTATGTGATACAACTTTTAATTTATGATGATTTTTCATTAATTTTTATTTAGTTATATTGATTAAGTAAAATCTATTAAACGCCTTGACCAAGACTAAAAAACACTTATTGGCGAACAATTAGAATAAAAATATATTAGTCATGACGTTGTATGCCTGGGAAAATAATGTACGTAAAAACATCATGATCTCTAATATTTATTTGTTTTTCTAATGCATATGTACTATCATTTTCATGATTTGGATAAATAAAATGTAATCTTGCGCAATAATTTTTTAAGAATTTTTTTTATTTTTACAGTCTACATTTTGTAACACAAATTACAAGAACATAAAATACCATACAGTTATTGACACCTTAGGAAAATAACACTATATTTCTTCCAGAACTATAATTAAAAACTATAAATATATCTTATTTGATCAAATAAGTTTTCTTTCTAAATATAATAAAAAATCTTGGTTATTGACAGATCTTAAAACCTATTAATTTTTTGTTCAAAATAGATAATTTGTTATTTTTATTACATAGCGAGATGTAGAATCTAAAACATTTTTTAATTATTTAGTAAAAGATAATTTATATTGCATTATTTAAATCAAATTAATAATGATCATTGGTGTCAAAAACTAAAAAATAAAATAAAAATAGTAACGGGCAATAACTAAGTGTGTTCATTCTATACACATAAATAATTGTTTAATATGATAGTTAAATTTTTTTCAATAATTTCTATATCATAAAATATAATATTATAGAGTAATTTTTTGGTAAATTATTTTTTTTAATATTTATTTATGATTTAAATTATATGAAATATAAATTATATTATCTGTTAGTAATTAATAAACATTACACGATGATTAATTCTTATGTATTTTTTCGACTTTGAATTTAATTTATACAATTGTATGTTCTATTTTATAATGTCACAATATTAACTTCTGATTTGATAACATTCATAATTTAAAAGAACCACAACAAAACTCGATAAACTCCTAATTGATAAGAGTTTTTATTTTACGGATTCAACAGAGTTTGGACATCGAATTATTTGATTTATACTAACCGTTTTTCAAAACAGCATTTAAAGGTTCGTAATACTAAATAATGTCATTTAACTGTGACAATTATTATTTAGAAGAATAAAACTTATTATTTTAACAAACTCAAATTGTTGATATCGAACCATAATTGTCATTTTTAATTAAAATTAACTGTAAAGTTTTTTTGAAACTTTTGTTTATTTAAGTCTATTGAAATATTGAAGCAACTAGTCACAATGGAAAATATAATAGTATTATTAATTAACTAAAATTTTCGATTTTATAGACTTTTTACTTCTTAGTAAAATATAGCAATAAATAGAGTTTTACAAAAGTATACCTAGTAATTATACATGATTTTATTATTTCAACGTGACTGAATTCAATTTAATTCATAAAATATGCGTTTAAATACATTAGCATACATTAGTTTAGTCTGTAAAATAAGTGATCGGCTATTGTACAATTTTAACTAGTAAATTAGGTAAACGATTGTTATAAAATAATATAAAAAAATGAAAACAATTTTTTGCTTTGAAAATCTTTAATCTCAATTATTAAAAATGTAAAAAAAAAATTTTTAATTTTATTTTTTGTTGGAAAGTTATTTATTTTTATTAGATTTAATTTTATGTATATCTTGTGATAATTTGAATTCGTGTATATTCTTTTTCAATTTCCTGCAAAAATGCACTTTTGATGTTATTATATAGGTTTTATTTCCGAATCTTTATGGCGAGGAAATTGTTTTATAATTTCATTATGTTTGCTGTTACTTAACAGCGTTTTCATCTAATAAAAGTGAAAACTATTATAAACTATTTCGACGCGGATATTATTAGTATAGTGATCATTTGTTGTACACTTACACTTTCTCGGGACTTAGTTGAATTTGCTATTTTGAATTCACATAGAATAAAAACTTACATTAGATAAATTTTTATTTGATTGTTTTTTAAACTGTAATTCATCAATTAGGTTTTTAATGGAAACGGTCTATCCATTGTCAATTTGCTTATAATTTAATTAATAACTGAATGACAATATATGTATAAAATTTATATCCGAGAATAAAAATTCTTCATTTTATCGTGACTCGGTACAACTGTTGTTTAAATAAAAGATACAAATCAAGAATCTTTTTATCTAGCTTCTCCCACTGGCCAATTATTACAATACGTGTAACGATTTTGCATAAATATAGGTGGTTTTGATTAATTTATATTTTATTTAAAAATGTTCTAATTTCATTACAGAGAACACGCGATGACGATAAAACGATGACCCTGTGTGAGTCTCCTGACGAAAAGGCTTCTCCAGTGAAAGTAACAGGTTTGAATAAATTGCATACATTACATTTATTTATCACAGAGATTTATAGATTATCGAGTTAACTGTGTGGAAACTTTTTTAGCCTACCGAAAAGCAATCGACAACTTAGAAAACGATAGAAAATGGCTTTCGGACTCGGCGATAGGAAAAAGAATAGGATTGTACAAACTGAGCGGCGAACTAGGCAAAGGAAATTTTTCACAAGTAAAAACCGGATTTCACGAGTTAACCAAAGGTCAAATAAAATCTTTAATAGTTATTAGTGTCTATTTATCATATGATTTTTATATCCTTGACAAAAAAACAACCTTAAATATCATATTTATTATTATAACACTTAACAGTTTTCTTAATACGATTTGATAAAAGAATTAAAGCCACTACATTCAAAGAAGATTTATTTAATCCAAATAAATTAAAGATTACTTTTATACCTTATAGTTAAAAACATTATGGCAAATATTGATGCCATTGATCAGATTCAATTTAGATAAGTCTATTTAATATTTTAATACAATCTATTTCGCCGTTTTTATAGATAAAATTAACATAAAAAAAAGTACTACAAAAAATAGTACATACAAATAGGTAAATAGCATTGTGTTTTTTTTTTTTTTACAGAACGAGTAGCAATAAAAATTCTGGACAAAACCAAATTGACAGCGAAAGCGAAGAAAATGTTATCTCGCGAAATTTCCGTCATGGAATCAATTCATCATCAAAATATAATTCGGTAAAACAGATTTTTATTATTTAAAATCTAATTATCACAGTACATATATTATGAACACAATGGGGAATAATTTTTTTATTGGTTTGCTTCCTGATTAATTACATAAGAAATTGATGATTGGTAATTATATCATAACAAGTTAATTTTACTATTCTTTTCATATAGATTATTCGAAGTAATCGAAACATATACCAAATACTACTTAGTTATGGAACATGCAGCTGCCGGCGAGTTGTTTAAGAAGTTGATTACTGAAGGGAAGATGCATGAATCTGAAGCTAAAACCATTTTTGCACAGCTTGTGCTAGCTGTCCAACACTTAGTAACTTTTTGTTATTAATTACTAACAAGGGTCTTAAACAGAGAAAAGTTTTAGTTTTTGTTCTAGAAATATTTAAAAATAACGTACTAAATGTGTATGTTTTGTTCTAGAAAAAAAATATATTGTTTAACCATTCGCTAAAAAATATATCTGAAACAACAAACTACTCCTAAAAGTATTTTTTATATATAAGCTCAATCAAAAATCGAAACGTATTTGTTTCTAAACAAAATTTTCACTTAGTTCGAGACCACTGATTATTAAGGAATATTTTTAAATGTAAACATAAAATAATATCTTTGATATTTATTTTCTAGCATGATCGAAGCATTGTTCACAGAGATATTAAAGCAGAAAATGTTTTTTTAAGTTCCAGAGGGGTCGCCAAACTAGGAGACTTTGGTTTCAGTATAAAAGTTTCAAGTATGTATATTTTTACTAATAAATGAATTAACAAAACAAGATTAGACATAATTGTGTTGAAGGCTAGCATATTCTACTATATTAAGTTAATTCAAAAGTCAAATATTCACTAGTTAAAAAGATGTGGAATATAATATTTAATAACATACATAGACGGGATGTAGGTTTGGATACTACAGGAAATCCTTATTAATTCACAGTTTACATTTGTGTCCTTTGACGTGTTTAATGTGCAATATTGCATTATATAACATTCAACTTAAAAAAACCAGTTTTTGCGTTTCATTACTTTAAATACGTCATAATGGCGCTTAAATTAAGAACGAGTATTTTCCAATATATACTTTAAATGACATGTTTGAGTGTAATATATATATATGATATATTACCTACATATACGTCAAACTTAAAATGGTTTGAAAAATATCAAATACTTAACATTAATTAGTTGTATTTTTTTAACACGTAGTTATTGTTTACGTGGTATTGTATTGAAAAACAGTATTATATTATTAAACGTAGGAATCTTTTAAAAGAATTTTATTAATACTGTTATGATAATTTTTTTTTTTATCATTTTGTAATGTATGTATTTTTTATATGCCAACCGCATATTTTTGTTTAAATAAACTTTTTATTCGATGACATTGTTTCAAATGTCAACTCATTTTATTTGTTATTTTATAAATAATAAAAATATATTTTTATCATTGAAAGGTGATGAAAAACTGGAAACGTTTTGTGGATCTCCGCCGTACGCGGCACCAGAATTGTTCCTAGATCAACGTTATGTTGGTCGTCCAGTAGATGTATGGTCACTGGGAGTACTTCTTTTTTTTATGACGACGGCTACCATGCCATTTCTTGGAGAGAGCATGGCCAGCCTCAGACAGTCCATTCTGTCTGGAAAGATAATCACTCCTACCTGGATGACTCAGCCATTAGAAAATTTAATAGGCAAGTATTTAAGTTTTGTTTTTAATTTATCAAAACGGATATTGATATAAAATCACTGAGTGATGCGTTACATATGATATAAAAAAAATATAATTTTTGGATTTATAAATTAAAATTTAAACTCGTATTTTCTTTATGTCTGTCGTCTATTATAATTTGTTAGTAATTACTTATGATATATATCATTAAAACTATTAATTCTATTATTATTATTGTTTTAAAATTGGTGCTTAGAACATAAAACTGATGTCTATTTTTTTGTGGTACTGGTATCAATAGATTAATAATATTATTTAATGGTTCAATGTCCGAAAATTGATGAAAAAATAGATATAGTTTTTTCAAGTTCTTAGATATTGATAAACAGAATGGAACAAAATTAACTGACAACTTATATATCTTATGATCCACATGTAATTTTATCATATTATCCACATATCATTAAAAGTAACAAATACTTTATAATTTGTAAAAATTAAAATGTTAAATTATTAAATACCAATTTCATACTATATTGATTTATTAGATAATTAATCATATATTATACTTATAAATCATAGAATTACTAATTAGGAATAATGAAAAAAGAGGAGCTAATATTGCTTTTGGAATAATCCACCAATTTCTTAAAATTAAACACTATCTACAAATTTGTATCGAAAGATTTCTTATGATAGTGATTTTAATCACTGTCAGATATCATCTATACTTGTCCCAACTAGAAATTTAGTGTTTAAATTTCAACGAAAAATAATTCTATTAATCAGACCAAAAATTAGCTATGCAAAATCGAGTTTTCGTTTTTTTCTCGTGATGAATTTGACGATTATTTTATTTTAGGAATTAAAACTTTAATAAGTAGTTAGTATGCATCAATAATTAATTAAATTTTTTTACAATTTAAATTTGCACTAATAGTTTTTTTAATAAGTGATTTAATTTTTAAATGAAAATGTATTTTATTTAATAAAAATCACAGATGTCAATTTTACTGATGAGAAATAATTTAATTAGTTTATATTATTATATTAACAGATTTTTATTTTCAGTTTCTATGTTGAACACGTCGTCTAGTGATCGGTTAAGAATTGACCAAGTGCTTAAATCAGAATGGTTAAAGGAAGCATCAGCCTACCAGAATCGATTTAATAACAATGCAGTTTATGGTCATTGGTGTGCTTTTCCGTCAACAAGTAGTGTGGATGTAACAGATATTGAGTTAAATGCAAGAAGAGCTCTAGAAGCCCTCGGTATAAGCAAAGTTATGCTAGATGAACATGGTCCACGAGGATCCAGGAGCAATATCGTTGCAACTTATAGAATAGTTGTGCATAGATTATTGCAGCAGCGACGCCTTATGGGTCAACCTACGACAATGTCTGTCAACAAACCCAAAAAAACCAAATCAAGATTATGTGCTATTACATAAACCTGAGTAAAAATGTAGGTTATGTATATATTTTTAATTGTAAACTATTTTTAGTTTCTAATAATTGACAATGTGTGTCGAAAATTGTTTTATGTTAATTGATAACTAGGGTGCAACTTTAGAGGCCAAATTACATTTATAGTTAAACTAAAGTTATAATCTTAAATACTAGTGATAATTAAATTTTTTACGTTTATAGATATTAACAATCATCAGAATAAAATTTTCAATTTTATGTAGCTCATACTCGCCAATTATATGTGTGAATTTTATTGATTTTAAAATATAAAAATGGTAATTAAAATTTTACCAACAAATTTTGTACTATAACTGTTAAATATATTTTTTTTTAATCTGAGAAACAAAATTTTATTTTAAATTTTCATCAAAATCATAGACGTAAATTAATGAATTTGCTTATTCTTCACTACATTTTAAAAAAATTATAAGAATTTTTATGTAAAAAATTATGAGTATAGAAAATATAGCCTACGTATTTAAATAATACTGTACATAGATAATAAAAGTTTTGTTCTTAAAGAACACTCATTCTTTTTAATAATGGCTTCCATAATTAAATATAACTCTCCATATTGAAAATAACGTTTTTAACTTGATGAATATTCTGTACATGTAAAATACAGATTTTGTACTTAAGAACATTTTATATATAAAATGCATGTGTTATACTTAAAGAACATTCTGAATATATAAAATGCAGGTTTTTTACTTAAATACCACTGTTTATAGAAAATTTAGCCTTCCTACTGAAAAAATATTCTGTATATAGGAAATAAACATTAAGCCATTTATTATTTAATCTTATAATTGTTATATTTAAATTTTAAAGACAACATAAATTTATGTTAAATTATATTTTAGGAACCATTTACCGAATGTATATTCTCCTCGAAAATTATTCAGTTAATTTAATTTTAATTACCCCATATAGCTGCCGTTGACCTTATTTTGTACTTACACTAAAGGTAATAACTAACTAAAATAAATACAATAGACATAAAGCATTATATGTTTTAAAAAGATATAAAGTTTTATTTCTGTATAACGTTGACAGATAATAAGATTGATATTGCAATTCAATAGCTCTAACCGAGGGGACAGTAATTATAGGGGAAAAAAAAAATAAAAAACCGTTATTAAAATATTTGTAGGCTCCCTTATCATTTTACTTAATGGATTCTTTTTAATTTCTTTATAGACACCATCTTGAATCATTTTTGATACTCTAAATGAGATTATTCATTTAACAATGTTATGTATTGGTCAATTTCAGTTACACAAAACACAAAATAGCAGCTTTTAATAGTATGATTTACAGATTAGTTCAAATTCCGATTATTAAAATAGATTTTGATAAAGAACTGGGGGTTATAACAGAAATAGCTAGATTAAATGAGTATAACGAAAACGTAATTTCTAAATTAGTCTGAACACAAAAATGTTCTATCTTTATAGAAGGGCAGCTAATACACTGACTAGCGTGGCTAAACAAAAAGTAATTAGATCACTCCATTTATATTATCCCGGTATCTCCAATGGACAGCCTAGAATTTTTAAGGAATTTGGTATTATTTAGAAACATGTAACAGTAATAATTTAGGAGTTTTATTTGGTATCCCTACACATAAATAGAAGAAGGGAAATATAGGACATTTATAAAATAGAATGTGAAAGTTACAATAAATGTTACGTAGAATAAACAAAAAGAAATATAAGGGTCAGGTATAAAGAACACTCAAGAAACATTAAAAATCATGAAGTTGAGAAATCTATAGTGGCTTAAAATTTATTGACACATAATCACTCCATTAAGACCATAAAATTCATTGAAAATGTAAATAATTACAAAGAAATTAATATAAGGAAGGTATTAGAAATGTTTAAAATTAAGAACAATTTAATTAATAGTGATCTTGGCCCACTGAAAAATTTATTATTAAACTTGTGTAAACTGGTAAAATATGATAATATTACTTAGTGATAGTCACTAAGGGTTACAAGAGATGTTTTTGGGTCAGGGTGTCAGTATGTTTTAAGCGTTGATAATGTATCATTGTTCTCAAAATACGTATTCGCTATTTTATTTTTTTTTTGGGGGGGGGG
>NW_026099575.1:2922600-2930933 GCF_025091365.1 Daktulosphaira vitifoliae
GGGGGGGGGGGCTGTTAAATTGAATATTTAATATTTTCTTTTTTTTAAAATTATTAATAATTTAGTATAGTTTTAATTTTAAATATGTTTATTTTGAACATGCTTTAATGAAATAAAAAGCATTTATTAAAATAATATATTTAAATATTAAATTTATGGGGGTATTTAAATTGTTAAAACAAATTCACGTACTCTCTGGATCAAAATTATACACTAGGCATTAAAAAGATAATAAATGCGTAGTTTGTACAAAAAATTTTTTATTAATGAAATACAAAAATTTTATAATTTTTTTATTGAAAAATTAATTTATTAAAATATTAAGTTGTTTATATTTTTCCCCAAAACATCATGGTAACAATACTGAAAATGCATGCAGTGAATATCTCGATTGACAATATTTTTCTGTTGGATCCGGAAAATACAGATTTGGTCACAGACACCCTAAGTCCAGATCCTTGTGCTAAATAAAATATTCTTTCTTGTGCATTAGAAAGCAACAACTCAGTGAAAACTATATCACCTAACCTGTTGAATAAAGTCAATGAATTACTGTCGAGAAGAATTCTTAGTTCTTCTCTGATTTCTGGACAAAAGTGTGCTGTGTGCTTTACGTAGCTTCCATGGTCACTGGGATTACTACTCCTTTTTTTAATCGAAATAATCTTTTCTGTGTCAACATACTGTATCTCTAGCTCGTTGTTTTTATTTTCATCTTTTAAAATAAATAGGAAACCTGATTCATTAATATCGTTAATTTTAATAATCAATTCGTAAGCCTTATTTTTTGTTATTGTCACTCCTTTTTGTACTTCTTCCATAAAATATATTGTTTCTTGTTTTTTGTACTTATATAAATGTTCTATAGGCATCTGAATTAATTTAATTTTTCCATCGATGTATTTTAAACTCAATTCTCTTACGAATCCAAGTCCTCCCTTATATGTTTCTCGTATTACTGCTGAGTAATCCCAATTGTTGACCCAACCTATTATAAAACGTCCGCTATCAACGTTGTTCCACGTGATTCCGGCATAAAAGTCAGAACCAAAATCAAACCATTTTATGCCATCTTGGATAGTGTCTTCAACGAACGTGTATCCATTGAAGTGACCAATATAATAGTGCATACCAGAACCACCTGCCACCCCACCAGGATTTATGCTTATCAATAAAATCCATCTGGATTCGTTCCTGGAAATTTTAAGTTCAAAAATATCTGGACATTCCCATATTTCACCAGGGCTATTCTTTGAAGTGAATGTACTCATATAAGTCCAATTTTTCAAATTTTTAGACCAATAAAAGAGTGCTCTTTTTAATTTAGAAACGACATTGACCATGATCCATTTGTTATGTGGAGGGTACCAAAAAACCTTAGGATCTCTAAAATTTTTGTATTCTACATCGTACTCTTTAGGCGGCTGCCTAATGACAGGATTGTTTTCATAAAACTTCCAAGAATTACCTTTATCGACACTGTATGCGATTGACTGAGCTTGTGTACCTTCCTTAATTTTTGTTCCATCAGCAAGAGTCGTTGGTTTACTATAATATGCACAGTAGATCGCTACTATTGGAGGATTTTCCACACTGCCAAGACCACTAGTATTGTTTTTGTCGAAAACCGCACTACCTGAAAACATCATCTCATTAGTCGTTTGATTATAATGCAGAGCGACGCCTTTATCTTCCCAGCGAACAAGATCTTTGCTTGTAGCATGGCCCCAAGATAAATTGCCCCAAGTGTTTCCATACGGATTGTTTTGATAAAATAAATGATAAGTTCCTTCTGCATAAACAAGACCATTTGGATCGTTTATCCAGCCTTTTGAAGAGGTGTACATCAAGGGAAACTTAACATCACGTTGTTGTCCATTGTAAAGTGTTTGGAAGAGAAAACTAAAAATAAAATCATATAGTCTCGTTAATCCTACATAAAAAGAGAAAAAATATTATTTACATTAAAAAAATGTTCTTAAATTNAATATTATTTACATTGAAAAAATGTTCTTAAATTTTTTTATAAATTTTGTTCAGTTTATACTTGGATCACAAAATAACCATAACTACATACCTGTAAAAGACTGTGCGACGGATAAAGTTAATCAGCTTCCTCAGATTAAGTAATTCTTCGAAAATTGATTTGGCCATAATGCTCAGTAGAAATTATACTTGTAAATCAGATTGTTTAGAATAAAAAAATTAGATAGAATTTATTTATATATATATATATATAAGTGCCTTTCATCAACAATTTTGAAGAACTTAAAATTAAAAAGTTTAAAATTTTCTTTTTGTTTATAACTTTTGTAATATAGTATTAAAATTTAATAAATGCATTAAATCATAATAAATTTTTTTTTTGTAAATCAGTAACTCAATTTTTATAAAACTTGATTTTATTCAAATATAAAACAAAACTTTTTAAAAGACGATATATCATAAAAATTAAAAATATTACTCTCGTAAATAGGGGAAATCTCCTACAAAAATACCATTTTTAAAATCAATAAATGTTAACATTTTAGCTTCGATGCGAAGCTGAACAATATGTCAAAAGATCACAAATCGTATCTATTTGAAGACATTACACTTTAAAATTGAAAAAATTTCCCTTGTTCCCCGTATAATGGGAAAATTTCAAAAAAAATTACAATTTTTCAAATTGGTAAATTTCATCATTTTTTCCCCTTTTTTTAACTTTTGAAATTATTCCGAAAACACTGCGTTCTTTAAACATATATCAAATTAAAGCTTATGTCATATAATATAAAAAGAAAAAAAAAATGTTGTCCCGACGACTTATATTTTATATGCAAAGAGCTGCCGTAATTATAAACCTGCTATTTTTGTGTGTAAAATTTTCGATTTTATTTTTGCAACTTGAAATTACTATAACTTTTTGAAAAATTTATGGATCAATAGAATATTTTTTCATAACTACTTTATGTTAACTTTTTTCATTTAATATACTTTTTTTTTTAATTGGACCATTTTCCTTTATACATGGGTGTTTAAATTTTAAAAATACAAGTAAAAAGTAAAACTTTTGATAATTTACAAAAAAAAAACCGAGCTTTAAATATATGTCAAATAAAAGCTTACAAAAAATACTATAAATTCAAAAAAAAAAAAATTTGTCCCGACACCTTTCTTTCTATGGAAAAACGATCGTTGGATTTAACGAAAGATGTAATTTTTATGTAAAATTCACTGTTTAACATGATATTATTTAATAATTAAAACTGATATAACTTTTTGAAAAGTGAACAAATTAAAATATTTTTTTTTTTATTGTAACCTTAGATATTTTTCTTTCATTTGATATACATTTTTTGACTCTAAAGCTGTTCACAGAGGAGATTAAAAAAATCAATTTTTGCACACAAGTTAAGCATTTTCATTGTAATTTTTGAAAATTCGAATTATAGATTTACTTCTTGGTAAAAATGGGTACCGTATTCAAAAATATGCTATTATTGTGTTGAAATTCTGTGTTTTATATTTTATTTTATTTTAAAAGTAGCTTAAACAGCTTTATCCATACAAACAATTTAAATCTTTCATTTCTAATGTTTTTAATGTATCTATTGTCGAATTAGATTTGATATTATAAAAGATTCAACTACAAAAGTAAATAATTTTACTTTGTAATTTATTAATTTTTAACTCTATTTGTGTGTGCTACTACCACTATTAGGATGGTCCTACATTATAGAGGCAATTTTTTTTTCAAAAAATTAATCAATACACCCCCACACAGTTCGAATAGTAAAAAAATAAAACCTACCAAATTTGGTCATGATAAATCAACTTTAACATGTGTCACAAGAGGGTTGAAAATCGAGCCTGAAGGGTTATTTTTCAGTTTTTTGAACTTATGTCAAAATCTATTAAACTTACAATAAAAGTTAGTAGAACTTAATTTGTAGACCTAAATATTTACTATAAAAAACATTTATGTTTTTTTTATCAAAAAGTCAATAAATTCTCGTAAAAATTAAAAAATTAATCTTTTTATTTTTTACTTAATTTTTTTTTTTAAATATAAAAATATTTTACCAACTGTTCATCGCACAATAAAATGTTTCATAAAAAAGTTACTTGAAATTAAATTTGCTAAATTTAAGTTCTCATATATTTTATGTAACTTTAATACTTTCTGTGGCGAGTTGAGTTTAATAAAACAAAAATGTTTCATTTTCCTGATATTGTTTTTTAAACAATTTTTGTACGAAATTTTTTTTTGTAAGTTAAATATTTTTTGAGAAAATTAAAAAAGCTCATATTTTTTAACTTTTGCGAGGCTGTAAAAAAAAAGCTCAAATCCAATCGATGAGGACTTTTAGTATGTCATTATACATATCTTAATTCAACTTTAAAAAAAAAAATGTGGTTGGGAATTTTTTCCGCCATTCGCCAAAATTACTCCTTTGTTGACTGGCCTATATACATATATATATATATATATTTATGTATAGCTGTATCAGTTCTATTAAAAAAACGAACGAGTTAACAAACTTAGTAGAGACAATTATCATTAAATTGTTAAAAATTGAACGTTTTTAATTTTAATATGAAATAAGTGAAAATTACTTATAAAAATACGATTTTATTTTTTCATTTATCATAAGACCCAATAATGCACCAGTATTATTTCTTATAAAACTTATCACGCAACGAGAAATATTAAAGTTACAGAAAAATGTATAAGAACTTAAGTTCAAAAAATTTTAATGTCAAGTAACTTTTGTATGAAATATTTTACCGTGTGACGAACAGTTGGTAAAATATTTTTATACTTAAAAAAAAAGTCAGTAAAAAATAAAAAGATAATTTTTTTTTATTTTTACGGAAAATTATTGACGTTTTGCTAAAAAACATAAATATCTTTTTTACAGTAAATATTTAGGTCTACAAATTAAATTCTACGAACTTTTATTGTAAGTAAAATTAAAACTATATGAAAAATATTATTAATTTAAAAAACTAAAAAATATTAAAAATTCACATTGAAGCTAAAATAATGTTAACTTACAAATTTATATACAACCAGAAACTATATAAACTTGTAATAAAAAAACATAATGAACGAATATTATTAACTCTTTGATTGACAATTCAAATTGGCCCCGAAACAAAAAAAATTTTCAAACAATAAATGGCCTTGGCCATCCAACGAGCATGATGGATTGGGCCAGGATTTTAAAAATAAATTCTATGAAAAGGTGTTTCACCAAAAAATATTATGACTAATTCTAAAAGTTCCTGATAGTCATCTCGAGGTTGGTATTTTTGTAATTATTCAAAACTAAATTTCAAAATATCGTCTTTTTTTGTTTTTAATTTTTCTAAAATAACAGTATCTTCTATTCCACTTAAGTAATTTGTTTTATTTATATTTTGCCAAGACTTTTGGAATTTATTGAAAATAGGAACATTTGGTTCAGATGACGCATTAAATTTTACTTCAAAAACACTTTTCAATATAATTTCATAAATTTGATTTCTGCATGGTAAGTATAAAATATCACGCCCTAACATTTGCATGGAATTTATTTTAAAATTCCTGGCCCAATCCATCATGTTCGTTGGATAGCCAAGGCCATTTATTGTTTGAAAATTTTTTTGTTTCGGGGCCAATTTGAATTGTCAATCAAAGAGTTAATAAATATTCGTCCATTATGTATTCTTATTACAATTTTATATATTAAACAATGGTTTAGTGCACCAATGCTGCATTAGCGCCAAATTTAGATTTACAATTTATTGAAAATATAATTGATTATGAACCAATAGATAAAAATATTTCTAAAGTAGTTTTAAAAAAAAAATTTCGGGTCACTTATGGTACTTAGTATCCGAATCGGTAGCATTGGCTTTTTTAATGATGATTGATGTGAAGATAATAAAATTAAAATGGTAAACTCATTAAATAATCGGGAAGAAGATCCATGTACAAACAAACGTATAGTAGTAGGAGTAAATGAAATTTATGATTTTAAATATAAAAGTATAGATGATTTTATTTCAACTGAGTCAAAAAAGTTGTTTGAAAGATATGACATTGAACCAGAAGATTTTTTAAATATCAATCCTTTGTTGTGGAAAGACAACAGTCAATATATCAGAGGAAAAATAATATTAAAAACCCAGCACAGGGGGGTCGCGGCACAGTGGTGACGTGGTATAGATGGATCAAGTATAATGATATCTGACAGTGATTAAAATCACTATCAAAAAAAAACGCTTCGATGCAAATCTTTAGATACTGTTTAATTTTAAAAAATTGGTGGACTATTCCAAAAGCTACATGATCTGCAAGTTCATTATTAATATCCTAATTAAGATAAAATATGTAGAATGAAAAAGGGATTATTAAAAAATATTATTTCTCATAAAAGAATATTGTTGATCCATACACTTTTCAATATGTCATAGCATTATAAAGTTAAAAATGTAAAAAATAAAATCGAGAATTTTCACACAATAATAGCATTCGGTAGCCATTCTCACCGTGACGATAAAATAAAGTCCGAAATTTTTTTTTTGCATAATAAAGTAAATTACATTAGCTATAATTTAAGATATATATAAAAGTGTCAGACTTTCCGGAACACTTTCAAAATTTAAGTTGAAAAAGTAAATTTTTTTTGAAAAAGTTGTCATTTTAAATCCCCCTTTGTGGGCAGGTTAAGGGTTAAATTTATGAAAAAAATATACCAAACGAATAGTAATGGTATTACACGTCTATATAAAAAAGAATTATATTGATATGTTCATTTTTGAAAAAGTTATGGCACTTTTAAGTAAAAAAACTTAAAAAATTTTCGAAAATTAGCGATTTTTAAATTTGTAATTTTTTTGGAGGTTTCCCCCATTTACGGGGAACGAGGGCATTTTTTCAATTTTTGAGGGTAATGTCTTCGACTAGATACAATTTGTGATCTTTTGACGTATCATTGAAAGAAATTGGTTAGGTGAAAGCTGAGAAAAAGTGGTAACAGACACAAAAAAAAAAAAAATAAATAAATAAACACATCTTAGTAAAACCAATACCTTCTCAGCTTTGCATCGAAGCTAATATTTTAAAAGTTATAAATGATTTGGCAGAGAGGGGCGTGAAACTCATAGAAGAGTATAATATTTTAACAAAAGACGAAGCACAAAAACAATATCTATTACAGAATACCGGCGTTGTTTTCCTAATTGCAATAAAAGCACATTATTCCGAGAATTTTAAAAAAAGATAAATTATTTAAAATATGTAGTAAATTTTTTTAGTACGTTTTTTTTTTTGTAAATAGTTTCTGGTTGTATATAAATTTGTATGTTAACATTATTTTAGCTTCAATGTGAAGCTGAGACGGTATTAATTTAACTCTGATGTGTTTTTTTTTAATTAAAATGAAAAAAATTGAAGGTTTTGAATAGTAAATAATAGACAAAATGTCGAATTAAAAATGTATATAAAATTTAATTTAAAACAACGGTTAAATGAATTTTATTTATGTTTTTACAATAAACGATTCATAAATTAACAATTTTAACGGTAAGAATAGAACATATACGTTTTTATTTTTTAGGGCTAAATAAGAACTATTCGAAAATGTTTGTATAAATACTTTTTATAGAAAAATACCTACAAAAAACTCCAAATAAAGTTTTTGAGATACACAAAAAAAACTAAAGATAGGGTACCTATCAACTTAGGTAAGTGAAAAAAGAGAGATTAATTTTTGTATAATTATACAAAAAAACCCAGCACAGTGAAATCGCGGCATAGTGGGGATGTTGCATAGTTGGGTCCAGTATAGATTTAATCTGACAGTGATTAAAATCACTATCATAAGAAACGCTTCGATGCAAATCAGTAGATAGTGTTTAATTCTAAGAAATTGGTGGATAATTACAAAAGCTACATTATCTGCTAGTTTCTTATTAATACCCTGATTAAGATAAAGTATGTCGAATGAAAAAGGGATTATTAAAAAATATTATTTCTCATAAAAAAATTGTGTTGATTCGTACACTTTTCAATGAGTTATAGCATTATAAAGTTAAAAATGTAACCAACCCAACCCAACATCAACTCCTATTTCCTTAATTATATCCAGATTAGTAATTATTTTAATTATATATTATATAATTTTTATAATTAATTATTTTCAAATTATTATTGATTTTTAATATGTTAAAAGTAATCATTTTGAACCTACTTCTTTTTGTTCTTTAAAGTGAAAGTTTTAATAAAAAAAAAATGAATTTATTACCATAACTTTTAACTCAACTTGCAAGTTTGAAATAAATATTATTAAATAGAAAAAAAT
>NW_026099575.1:2933040-2938555 GCF_025091365.1 Daktulosphaira vitifoliae
TTTTGAAAATGTTCCGGAAATACTGCGTTCTTTAAACATATATCAAATTAAAGCTTATTTTATGTACTACAAAATGAAAAAAAAAAATTTGTTCCGACGATCTATCTTCTATGCGCAAATGACTACCATATTGAAAAATATACTATTTTTGTATGAAAATTATGGGTTTTGTATTTTATTTTAATAGAAGTTGATGTTAATTTTGCAATTATCCATCAATTTTTTAAAATTAAACACTATCTACAGATTTGCATCGAAGCGTTTCTTATGATAGTGATTTTAATCACTGTCAGATTAAATCTATACTGGACCCTACTATGCAATGTCTCTACTATGCCGCGACCCCACTGTGCTACCGTTTTTATTAATAAAGTTATCTTTCATTAGACAAATCTTTAAAAAAATTAGTTTTGTTATAGTACAAAATGTTTAAACTAATAAAAATATGATTTTTATATCTGAGATAATATATCTAACAATATTTAATCAGTGTATAAAACATAAATTTATAATATTTTTTTTATTATAAACTTTTACAATAAAGAGTAGGTTAAAAATGATTACTGTTAACATATTAAAATTCAAAATCAATAATAATTTGAAAACAATTACTTATGAAAATTATTTTTTTTTTTACGCTTTTATTAACCCATTAAGGATCATAGCGGCCTCCCCAAAAGGAGGAGGTTTCTTAACCATTTTATACCCCAGGATAGGTGGTTAGTCCGTCGCTGGAGAGTGGGATGGCGACTCCAATTACCGAACTGATCTCTCGTTCGGTAAATGAAGTCGCCCGTGACCGAGTTTCGAACCTGAGACAGTGCGCATCAAGCACTAACGCGTTACAGACTCTGCAACAACGTCCACATACTAATCTGGATATAATTAAGAAAATAGAAGTTGATATTGCTTTTGCAATTATCCACCAATTGCTTAAAAATAAACACCATCTACAGATTGGCATCGAAGCGTTTTTTATGATAGTAATTTTAATTCTATATTAAATCTACACTGAACCCAACTATGCCACGTTCCCACTGTACTGGGTTTTTTAATATGACTATTATTTTAAAAGAAATTGAATAGCTAATATTAAAAGAAGAATCACTCTGTATGCAACAAATAAATAATTTTTTTGTAATTTTTTCATAGTAAAAAATTTAATTGTTGTAATAAGTATTTATTTGTGTAACACTTATAAATCGTTAAAATACTTGGGGTCGGCTATCCTTATCGTAAACTTCTACTTGACACAAGTGTCATCATTTCGTGTCATTCTCCACTCTATTATAAAAGTGATAATAACTTCCGAAGTGCTCTTTACAAATTAGTTGTCCACCAGTATTTTTCTTAATTAGATAATTTTTTATTTTATTAGATAGTATAATATGCATGTTGTCACTTTAAAAATTAAATTTGATACCCATATAAGGTATAATAGATGAATTTAAAAAACCTTATTAATTTATAAATCGAGAAATATATAAAATTAAAAAATATCAAATATATTTTTTTTAATAAGACTATTAATTTAAAAGAAATTGAGTAGCTAATAATAAAAGAAAAATCACTCTGTATGCAACAAATAAGTAAATTTTTTGCAATTTATTCTTAGTACTAAATTTAATTGTTATAATAAATATTGATTCATTTATTATACTTATAAATCGTAAAACCTGTCATCAGGGCATGATTATGGAAATAGAAATTAATGTTGCATTTAAAATAATTCAACAATTTCTTTTAATAATTAAATACTATATATAGATTTACAACGAAGAGTTATTTATTATATTGATTATAATTACTGTCAGATATCATCTAAACTTGTTCCAATTCCAAATGCGACATCTCCATTTTACTGGGCTTCTCAACCTAAAATGTTCCAGAAAGACAGTGTCCTTTAATAAGGTATTAAGTTAAAGCTCATATAATGTACTTGAGGTTCAAAAAAAAAAATTGTCCCAACATTTTTTCTATGCATTAATTAATTAATTTAATTTAAACAGAAAAATATTATTTGCGTAAAAAAAATTTTGTTTAAAATATATTGTTAAAAGAGATTTTAAAAAATAAGTATTTATTTCAGTGAAAGACAAAGAAACGTTAGTTGGGACTAAATTCCCAAATTTTTTCTGTTACTTTCTTTATGCACATTTACGTCGAACCTTATTGTGACAGTGAAATCAATCGATAACCGATTTCAATCTAAATTAATATCTTCTATATCAGTTTTATATTATTTTATGACCCCACAGCGATGAATTAATTTTTTTATCGTAGAAAAAACTGCCATTAACGTACCTGAATAGTTAAACTTCTATGCATTATCCTTCTTTCTATTTTTGTTTGGCAAATTTGAATACGTTTGGTTTTACATACAAGCATACACTTAGCTGTAACATTTTTATAAAATAAAAATTAATTGAATATTATCAGCTGTAAATGATAAAGTTAAGTGTTTTCGTCAGTGTTTAACTGACGAAAACACTTGACAAAAAAGTATGATAATTATTATTATTTTTATTTATGATAGGAACATTGAGAAACTTATTAAAGACTAAAATAAACATATGTAATGAAAGATGGATGTAAAGCTCTTAAGAATAACAATTAATGAGTACTATTACCGATAAAAGTAATAATTTATTTTACAATGTGCTATCAATATATTACTATCAAAAATGAGAACGCAGTTTGTAGGTTTTCTAAAGATTGAAGAAATAAAAAAAAAGGTAGATTAATGGGATCGCGACACAGTATGGATGTGGCAAAGGTATTTTGGGAAGATCCTTTTTACTAGTAAATCAATTTTCAGTCGATTTCCGAAACGGTGAAATAATAATGCACATAAATAAAATATGTTAAATATCTACACGCTCTAAATCTCTTATTTCTATTCCTACATGTTATATCGTTGAAGACACAGTGTTAGTTATTTATTCTCAATATTTGAAAACTTATTGTGTGGTACAAATAGCATGTTATGTATTTCAGTTATAATTTTAAGCATATTTAATTCATTATAAATTTAACTTTATTCGTGTTGCTGTTGAACTCATTTATAAGATTGTAAGTTATTACTTATTGTATTGGTCTTATTGCATATAATTTGAAATTTTAATTTTATTAATTGTCTTAAAATAATTTGGAAATAATTTATATTATGCATGTTTATTTAGTCATTAGATTATTTTAAATTGTTATTCAAGGAAATAAAGTAGTTTGTCTTTAGTTACTTTTCTATCTAGCTGTTGTTTATCAAATTTACCTTATATACAGTCCACTAAAAAATATACAAAATAATTTGGTCATTTCAATCTGTTTTGGTCTATCGGTTAAAGTAATACGCCTACTGTAAGTATAATCAGAGTTTATAAAAATATGAACTGAGGAAGAAAAGTAAATTTTAGTATTACTATATTAACCAAACAAGCTTCCTCGTAAACCTTACGCAATGTCTGATGATAGTACTTCCTCTACTATCATTGTGTACTATTAAGCGTTGTAGGAGTAGGAGAGTATGAAATCCGAAGTATCCTTACCCTACTCTGATAGAATGACAAAAAAGTAAAGTGATCTTATTTATTAATATTAAATTTACTATAATCAATAGTCACACTCTTTGATATCAATAATACCACAAGTATTGACGGTTATCAATGATAAGTAGTTAGGATTAAGTCATCTTGTGTGTCTAACCAAAGTAGTATGGTGGCTATATATGAACCTCCTACTTAATTCCTGAAATAGATAAGTATCAATGACATAACTCTGACAATTAAATTCGTACAAACATTATTGATTTATTAAATTTACTAGATATATTTTTTATTATTGATGATCACTTGATTTTTCTTTGTGCCAACTTAATATGTGTACTCATAAAATTTAATTCTTAACTTTTATATTTTTGGTGAATTTGTTATTTTCCTACTTTGATATTTCCAATAAATACTATTGTTAATCACCACTCATAGTCGACGATTTCAATTAATTAAACACAAATATTGCGCAGGAAATTAATTAACAAGTATACGTATATTTACACCAAAACCAACGACCTCACGCAGGGTGCGTCACTGAACAACAACTGATAGAATATAAGTTTTATAATGACTGATATGAACTGACCTGACTAAATAAACAAAATTATCACATAGTTTTAACACTCTGAAATAAATTGACGTTCCTTTTTCTTCTATAATTATAATGTGAACGCGGTGGATCTTTCTTGGGTGTACCCTTTAGAATGACTAACCACATTTGAGTGAAATTGACCGAGTAAGAGCATTCTGACCACCACCAGAGTAAGATAAGAGCCCAAATGCTCATTATTTTGGGCTTTTTATATTAAGTTTGGTAGTATTTTTAAAGGCAAGAAGTGATCACCGACGCTACCATTATTTCTTTGTCAATTGTAATTTATTACATTAATGATCTTCATTTTATAATATTCTAGCATTCCTTACATAATATCTTACACATTGATTATTACCCTACATCTCATGTGCTACCATTACATATTATTTATTAGTTCCTGTTTGTTTTATATCATTAACATAAGCTTTTTTCTACAAAATTTCATTAGTATACTTTCAACACATTTAATAAGTATATATATAGCTTATTTTTACATTGTTATACAAGTCATGTTATGTGATTTATTAATTAAAGTCGTAAATAATACATTATAACACTAATGATATACTGTGTATGTCATAACAAAATGGATCTAATATTCAGATATGTGCTACTCTTCACCAAATGGACAAAAACTGAACTCAATATTGACAGAAGATAGCTAATTGAGTTCATTAGCTGCCACAACACCAACAAAATCTTCTTTTTTTTTAAATTTATTGCTAGTTAATAATGAAGATGATCTTATGACAATGAAAAATTTAATCAATAATGTTGATATTAATGAGATTAGCAAAAATAAAGAAGATTTAGTAAATAATTTCTATATCTTACGAAATAAGTTGCATTAAATTGTAAATACATTTTTAAAGTATGTATTTTAAAGGCCAATAACCTTAAGATCAAATATATTACCATACAGTATGATAAATATTATTATAAATTATGTATACAATCGATAAAAGTTATTTACTCTATAAAAAAGTTATGGAAGTTTTAAGAAAAAAAAGTGAAAAAAAAACGGTAGCACAGTGGGGTCGCGGCATAGTGGAGACATTGCATAGTTGGGTTCAGTCTAGATTTAATCTGACAGTGATTAAAATCACTATCATAAGAAACGCTTCGATGCAAATCTGTAGATAGTGTTTAATTTTAAAAAATTGATGGATAATTGCAAAAGTAACATCAACTTCTATTAAAATAAAATACAAAACCCATAATTTTCATACAAAAATAGCATATTTTTGAATATGGTAGCCATTTGCGTATAGAAGATAGGTCGTCGGGACAAATTTTTTTTTTTCATTTTGTAGTACATAAAATAAGCTTTAATTTTATATATGTTTAAAGGACGCAGTATTTCCGGAACATT
>NW_026099575.1:2939735-3078493 GCF_025091365.1 Daktulosphaira vitifoliae
AAAAAAAAAAAAAAAAAAAAAAAAAAAAAAAAACACATAGTAAAATTAATACCTTCTCCGCTTCGCATCGAAGCTAATACAATAAATTTTTTTATTTACTGTTAATTACTAAATAAGCTTTAATTATTATTATTGTTAACTATTAATATTTAAACTATTTAACTATTTTTCTAATTTCAGAAATCATATATATATATATATATTTTAAAGTTGGTAGATTACCATTAAGCTCAGTAATAAGATCCGCTACAGACTCGTGTTTCACAAAAGATTACCTATACATATATATAGTTATCTTTTTCTAACTATAAATGGTAATTATTCTTTAATATTTTAAAATAAAACTATTAAGTTTTTATTATGGTTCATATAATAACAGAACTTTAAGGTGAATAAATTCATTATATAGTTTAAAAACTACACACCAAATGAAAATACATCCAATAAAGTTATCAAAGACATTCCAAATCAAAATAATTAATTGTTGCATATATTATAAAAGAATAATTATTAACTAATTTATTTGCATTTGGCACGACTTATGTCGCAATAAAATATTCGATACTAGTATTGATGATGGAGACTCGTGGGCCGTTTATTTTTCATGAGCAATAACAGATTATTTAAAAAAAAAACCGAAAACAGGAATACAATTAATTAAAATTTTTGCATTGTATCGCGGCACTTTCAATAGCGTTGGCGGTGTCCAGCATGGTTCTTGGACCTCAAAAAGTTAATGCCGTTGATGACGACGGTCGCGGGTGTGAATTGGTTTGTTAAGTCCCGTCGTGCGCACGTCACTTTGATGACGAAAGAATGCTCTACGCATCATTTGCGGTGGGTCGTCGTCGACCATGCGGCACTTGCTAGACTTTGCACCGTAGTATATGGCACGCGTTGTTAGTCAGTCAAAGTTCTTCTTGTATTGCTTCTGTATTGTTAACAATAAATACACTACTATAGTAGAACATCTGGGTTCATTACTTAATTCAACAATTAAGATATTTTTTTACAAGTAATTTATAAAGTTCATGACACGGCCCGTAATAGCTCACTATTCATTTACTGTGAATTAATACGTTATCTGGTCGTGATTATCAGCTGCCAACCGTCACACTCGTTAGTGTTGATGATAACACTATGTTCGTCTTGTCCGGTGGTCGATAGATCAGGGGGGGTCAGCATTCTGAAAGATCAAAATACAAAATTTCGCGCATTAAATCATTCTGATTGATAACAAGACGTTTCTTGTCAAAAACGTTTCTCTTTATATATCCTTGTTCCCACCATTGTTAACTTGCTTACCCTGCATTTTCCCTTAATATGACATTATTATTTTACTTAGAATTTAAAATACTTACTACAGTGTTATACTATACTAAAACGGAAGTTTATTTGATATATTTTCAGCTATTTACTGCACTGATCTCTGTTGCAAGCTGGCCATAAAATCCGTCCCATCCATAATTTGCCTAGCCAAGAACCATCTTTGACTCCGTAATATATGAAAGATGGCCACCACCCTCTGATGCATGTTAAATTTGAGAAATAGAAGGATATAAAACTGTTCATTGGTCAACAGATATAATAAAATTATTTTCAGTCATAATGTGACTTTTTCTTAATTAGTATGTAATAAAATGTTTTGAAAAGGGTAAAATAATTTTTTTCAAAATATTTTCAGAAGCATTAATACCTTGTTTAAAAGGAATATTTTGTTGTATAACTTCATTGTATAGAGTTGAACGAACAGAAAATGATTGGAATGGAAGTGTAACATTTAATATTTGTTTTTCCGAAATTCTATTATATACCTCCTGTAATGGATATTAAATAGATTTATTAGATTTCTTAATGTCATAAATAATTTTAACATCAAAAACACATAAAATTATCAAGTTAATTAAAATTCTAATTACATACACTAACAGTAAAAAATGAGAGTAAAAGTTTTTGCTTAAATTATTTGAACTGAATAATATAAAAAAGTCTAAGTTCTGATGCTTTATAGTATTCTATATTATCGAGTGGTCTTGGAAGTATATAGAACTCCTTCTTTATTACATTTTCTCATAATTGAATTAACCTTTTGACTACTCCTAAATAAACATTGCGCATGTTTTCCGACACAACTGTTTCAGTAATATTAATTTGTAGTCTAATTAAAAGGCTAACCTGTTTGTGATAGTCTTCATAAGTTATATGTCGAATGGTTCAAGCAGTTCTCAAAGGTGAATTTAAACCAGAACTTGTCCTGATTTTATACTTTATACTTCACAAATAATGACCTTAATTCATAACTTTTACTTAAATTTAAGGGAGTATATTCCAGGGATAAAGGTTGAGGGTTTATTACTTGCACAACATTAAAAGATTCGACCCAGAACAGATTGATTGAAATAAAGTGGTTTATTAAAAATATTATGACATTCAGCCCGATTCATTTCTTAAACCACATTTTGTGAATTCAACTTTTTTATTCTTTATTAATATATACACAAAAGACACAATAAGAGTATTAGCTAATGACAAGGGAGAATAAAATATTGAATGAAGAATCCTTTCACCGATGATACTAACGTCTTTTAATTATAGTGTTTAACCTTATTTTATATTTAATTTTTTGTTAGGGATTAAGTAGGTCTCTGCACCATTTAAGCTTAAAGCGGCGAGGAGGGTTACCAAGGATGGTTAATGAAGCTAGATTTTTAATAAGTTCATTTGGATGAGAGTTAAGGCGTAGGTGGAAACGTTTATAATAATTTTTTGCCTCTTCCTGAATTGTTTTCATGTGTAGGTCTTTTTGTAGGGAATGATTTGATACATATGGTGGAGAATTGTTAATTTTTCTTAGTATTTTATTGTGGAACCGTTGAATTTTATTTTGATTAGAGATTTTTGCGTTGCCCCATAGCTGTAAGCCGTACGTCCAGATTGGCTTTTAGAGAGATTTGTAAAGGAGTAGTTTATTATTTAGTTTTGAGTGTTTCTTGTTGACGATTAGGGTTTTGAGCATTTATAAGCGGGAATTAGTTGTGATGTTTTGGTTTTGATGTGGTGAGCCCAGGTAAGAAGGCGATCAATAGTTAGCCCGAGATATTTAACGTTTGGGGATGAGGGGATCCGAGTACCAAAAAGTGATACCTCTGGACATGATGTTAATTTAAGTATAAATGTAGTATGTATTGATTTGGCTTGGTTTATTTTAAAACGTCACTTTTTGTACCAATCTTCCATCAGTAAATGATGATTTTGTAAGTTTTTTGAGGCTATAATAGGATCTGGACTGGATGATATTATGACTTTATCGTCCACATAATCTGCTACTAAAGTGTTAGGCGTGGTCAATTGTATAAATATTGTAAAGAATTGGGGAGAGTATTCCGCCTTGCGGAACACCTGCCGCAATTCCTGTTATATTAGAGTCTGAAGAGCCATAATGGACCTGGAAGTATCAGTCTGTGAGATATGATTTAAGTATAATGTAGTATATTGAGTATAGGAATTGTTTTAATTTGTATAGCAGACCTTCATGTCATACTCTATCGAAGGTCTGGGATACGTCAAGGAATGCGCAGTTTCAGTAACGTTTTTTTCTATGGAAAATGAGGCAGCGTCAGCAATTCTATGGATTTGGTGAATAGTCCAGTGATGAGCACGAAAACCAAATTGATAATCAGATAAGATTTTTTTATCAAACATGATAGGAAGGATACGTTTAAGTCAAGTGGTATGTTTGGTTTAGGGATAATAATGATTTTAGAGAATTTTTATAAAAGGGGGAAGTAAATGGGTTTTAGTGAAGCATTGAAAATGTGGGTAAGGAGGATGATTGCACATTTTGGTAAGCATCTGGTAACTTCCGCTGTAGTTAAATCAAATCCTGGGGATTTCCTAAATGAGTATTTTTGTATTGTAAATTTTACTTCACTGGGCGTGAAGTGTTTTACTGGTAAAGATATAGGGAGAGGAGAGTCAAGATACATTTTTACAGAGTTTGTAGTAGCTAGTGAGGATGTTTCAGGGTAGGTTGGAAAATTTCATGAAGATGATTTTTGAATAGTTCTGCTTTTTCAGCATCAGAAAGAAACAAGGCTACCACCTGGTTTTTTTATTGGGGGCGATGAGGTTTTATATTGAAAGTTTATTTTATTGCAAATGAAATATTTTTATTTTTAGATAAAACTTTTTAGATAAAATTAGCCAATTTATTATATTTTTGTTTAAAAGATGTGAGATGGTGTCGTAGGTACAGGGCTCTTGCTCTCTTTTTTCCTCCTATTAGTGTACGTATATGGCTCGGCAAAGAAAGTTGATATGAAAAGGAATAGTTTTCTACAAAGGTGGTTGACCATGCCGCTAATTGAATTATATTTGTAATGCTATTTACTGCGAAGTCAATATCATCCATGGGTTTTAGTTTAATATTCAGTTTTATTTTTTGATTAATGAAGATCATGAAATTTTTAACGATCAGTTGTGGAATTGAAGAGTTTGGGAGGTTCGGGGCAAGTTAATGGATAATCAGTAAGTGATAATACGACTGAAGAGTGGTCTGAGTTTAAGTCCAAGATATTATCAGTAGAGTGAAATCAATTAGATAGGATTTTTGAAACAAATATGAAAGTATATCTAGCTTTTTTTTTGAGCAGAAGTTGGCCAGTAAGTAGGGCCTGGGAAGCAAGTATTTTAAGTTTTTTTGTACATACGACATCACGTAGTACAAGATCACGTGGGTTATTTGTGCAACATCCCCAACTTAGATGTTTGGCATTAAATTCGCCTCCAACTAAAAAATTGTTGCCAAAAGTACAAAAATAGTTATTAAAGTCAGCAATTGTAACAGTATGTTTTGGAGGTGAGTATATTGCAGCAATTGTTACAGGGATATTATTTATGTTGATTATAATCGCACAGAACTGTAGGAAGTTCTCACAGAAATTGGGAAGAATTTGGAATGTGATGGTGGATTTAATTAGTATGGCGACTCCGCCGTGAGCTGTTTTATCTGAAAGATTAGCTTTCAGTAATTTTTAACCTGGAATATGTACCTTTTAATGTTGATTAAGATGAGTTTCTGTAATTAATGCAATATCAATACGTTAGTTTTGTAGTACTGATTGGATTTCAATTACATGATTTTTGAGGCCATTTGCGTTGAATAGTAAAATTAAAAGGGAATTGTTTGTGTGTGTATTATTGATCATTTTTTATTATCTAAAAGACTAGTTATTACTTTTGTAAGTAGAGATATTAAAGGATTTATTAGAGATTTAAAATCCTCTAGAAAACTTATTGTTTTGTTGATATCAGCTGACGGTGGGGGCAGATGTTGATTTGAGGATTGGCCTAACGTGATCTGTGCATAGGATGGGGTGGGGTTTGGGTTAGTATCATAAGTAGGGTGGCTATCTTTTATAACTAATGACATATCTCTAATATTATCTAACAAAAAAAAAAATGAATACTAGTGGCAGGTTTCTTACGTCGTTGGAGATCCTTGTATACTGCACATCCCTTGTAACTAGCTGGGTGGCTCCCTTGACAGAGTACACATGTTGATGTATTTGAACAGGTGGAAGATGGTTGGCAGGCGCCGCAACGAACACATCGTGGTGGGTAGCAGCAGTACGTTTTGGTGTGATCGTAGTTTTGGCAATTTAGATATTGGCTTATAATTTTAGCTTTAAAATGTTCTTCTAGTTAAATTTTTATGTGTAATAGAGATGTCAATTTGTATATCTTATGATTGATTGCTGGATTCTAGATCGACAAAAAAAGTGGCAATGGGTGCTTATTTGTTTTGTGTAGAACATTGCTAATATTTCTCACTTCAAAATAACGAAATTCTATTTCAGATTTTATAAGACAAGTTGGCGTTGATGGATGCAGGTTGCGAATTACGAATGGGACGAGTTTTTCTTGTTGTAAGTAGGTGTGGTATTCGGCTTTTTCTTCCTTTAAATACCTTATTAGTGACCTATATATGCGTCTGGAGTGCTGGTTTGAATTTTTAAACTGTTTACATATGATTTACAGACAATGTTTTCAACACCGATTTGTTCTATAAGTACTATGCATAGTTCCGGAAAATCGTCGACACCTCTTACGAATATTGGGGGAGGAGGTTTAATTGGTGGATAATTTGTACACACTGTCTGTATGTCAATGGTAATATTTTCGGTAGAATCATTGAACGAGAAATCGAATTGATCCTTCAACTGATTAGAATCTTGAACTTCGTTTGAAGTGAGAGCTTCAAAACGATTTGTTGAAGTGAAAATTTTTTTCTTGTTTTGGGAGGTTGCACACGTCGAGAGTTTGGTTCGGAATTAGTAGAGATTTCTTTTAGATTTTTGTATGGCTCATCCTGCGTCTGGTTGATTATTACTTATGTCTAGTTATGAGTTGGAGGTTTTATTTTTAGTAATTATTAACGTGGATACGATGTTATTTGTTAAACTAATATCTTTATTATTATTATTGTTGTTGTTGATGATGTTTCTGCTAGTCATTTTGATAAGAATGTAATTATTATTAATAAGTTACTAAATAAATACAATAACAATCGCAGTCGCGATCGCGATCGCGATAAGTACAATTGGAGACGACGATGGGTTGCGATAGCGTAATTATATTATTATTTTATATAATAACGAGACCGCCTAGGCGGCCGCTGATAAGACTGTATGCACTAGAGCACTGATAATATTACAGCTAGAACGTTGACAATATTCAAGGACGAATATTTATTTCCTTTGTTATTGTGCACGAGACTTCAGTTGAAAGTATAGAGTAAGTAGAATGATTAAATAGACTAGTCGCATGTTTGATTACCGGTGTAGAACTAATGAACGAAACACACGTTGTACGGTAAGATTAGTAACTTAGAGCGCACTATACGCACGTGTGTGTCGAACAACGGCTATCACGGAACTCAACTTTTTCAACTTAATTTTTGAAAATATTCCGGAAATTCTGCATCCTTTAAACAAATGTCAAATTAAAGCTTATAAAAAAACTATAAATTAAAAAAAATGTTGTCCCAATGACTTATTTTCTACATGCAAAAGGCTGCCGTAGTTTAAAAAAATACTATTTTTGTATAAAAATTTTCGATTTTAAATTTTCAAATTTAAATTGCTATAACTTTTTGAAAATGTATGATTTAACACAAATTTTTATTTCTATATACATTATATATACCCCTTTCATCCGACATACTTTTTTTTGAAGTGTGTTATAATTTAAAATAACAAAATAAAATATATTTTTAGTTGTAAGAATGTATGGGTATTTTGACCAATTTTGGATATTTGGGGATTTGGTCAAATCGTGAGCAACGAGGTTCTATGGGTGTTGTAGAGTCCGAGGGTTTAGAACGACGAAGACAATTAGATATAAAAATAATAAATGCAATACCTTTTTGATAAGGTGTAATAAAGTATAGTCTGGTTGGTATCTAATAATATGCACAATGGCAACGGAACGGCAAGCCAGTTCATGAATACCATTTAACGTGACTATGTACAACCTGTCTAATATAATATTCTTCAATGTTATTATAATCTATTATATTATTATGTTAATAATCTATTGCTTCGTCGTTCTGTACTCAGCTTTATTAACTCTAAATAATTGGGATAACATAAGTTTACTTACTTCTTTTTTGATAGCTTGTGTAAAGATCGTCGATAGTCAAAATGTTAAGAATGAAACTATTACTTAAATTGTGCTAATTCGCACACACGAAAATTCTATAATGTCTTTTTTATATAAATAAATAAAATCTCGACACAAAATAATAATATATCAATATCGCATTATAATGTACCGACAACAACATGGGGTCGCGACTAGTTAACAGAAATAAACTGGACAAAAGATTTTAAAATTCTTCTTGAATTCAGAATTTCAAAAGTGGAGAAGAGCTGGTCGCAATCACGCTCGCTCACCAGCTTACTAACTCACTGGCTTGCTAGCTCTCTCTCTCTCTCTCTCTCTCTCTGATGTGTAAGCAGAACTGGGCCTTCTTTATATTATCATTAATTACCCCCATCATGGGATGTTGTCGTCAGTGCTTTTAGTGATTTTCAGTTTATTGTAATAAATTGAACATAACATGATTATTATTTTATAATATGCATAGTATATAATTATTAATTTAACAAGTATGTACATACAAAATAAATAGTGTACAACAGTATATGTTATGACAGATAAATAAATTATTTGTTTGTATACAAGTAGTATAAAATAAATATTATAAATGTTTCATTGATAAATGTAAGATACATAGTGCAAAGAATTGGGCATATTACAACAAATAAGGCAATTTTTCTTATACAAGTAGTGTTCAAAACTTGAAACATACGTATAAAAAGTAGAACTTTTTCTACTTAAATTTTGAAAATGTTCTGCAAATAGTACGTTATGTACTATAAGATAAAAAAAATTGTCCCGACGACCTATCTTCTATTTGCAAATGACCGCCAAAATTGAACAAAAAGTATAATTTTCGTGTAAAAAATCAATGTTATTTTGGTACTTAAAACTTCCATAACTTATTGAATAATAAACTAACCAAAATAATTTTTTTTTATTGATGCTTTATACATTTTCCTTTTATTTAATATAATTTTTTGAAAATCTGACCCTTTACCTGCCCACAGAGGGGGATTTAAAGTAGCAAATTTTACAAAAATCAACTTTTTCAACTTAAGTTTTAAAAATTTTCCAGAAACACTGGATTCTTAAAACATATGTCAAATTAAAGCTATCGTCGACCTATCTTCTTTATACAAATTGCAGTCAAAGTAGAACAAAAAATAAGAGTTAATTTTGTTTTTGGAATAATCCACTATTTTTTTTTTAAATTAAATACTATTTAAAGATTTGTATCGAAAGGTTTCTTATGATAATGATTTAAAATTACTGTCAAATATCATTTATACTTATCCCTACTATGCCACGTCCATACTGTGCCACGACTCCACTGTGCTACCGTTTTTTAATATTCAACTAAAGTTAGGTAAATTCATAAACACTTTTTAATCTTAAATATGAATAGCTAAATAATTAAGTATGGTAATGTTATATTAATTTCCAGATTCATTGTAATTTTTTTTTGTCATATTCTATAAGAGGGAGCATGATACTTTTGTCTCCCTTGTATTTTGACCAAAAAGGCAACTGCCCCCTGGTTCTGGCGCCACGGGCTGCTACAAAAGGATATTTAAAAATCTTAAAATATTTACATACAAAATATTTAAAGTTTCTAAAAAAGTTAATTTTTGTGTTTTTTACAATATGCTTCAATTTTATCTTATTTTCTCAAATTTATTAGGTTTTTTTTAATAGTAATATATTGACACAAAATATTTATTATTAATCAAAAATATGAGCATGACTAAAGTATGCTTAAGAATAAAATTAATCATAATTGGAGTTCAATTCATATAAGAATTTTAATTTTTATAACTCTATGAATAGAAATTTTAATTTGATATAATTATTTTTAAGATAATTAAAAATTTTAATAAAACCAAAATTATTAAACAATTGTTATATAGCGATTCAATATTCAGATGACGATGTAATATGTCAATTTGAAAAAGGTACCACCAGAAAAGCTGCTGAAATTGGAAACTTGGAATTTTTAATATATGCTCATGAAAATGGATGTAAATGGGATGATGATACGACTATTGTAGCTGCTGGAAAAGGTAATTTGGAATGTTTAATATACGCCCACGAAAATGGATGTGAATGGAATGAAGAAACAACAAAGGCTGCTGCTACTAAAGGATATTTAGAAATCTTAAAATATTTACATACAAAAGATTTAATAATAAAAATATAAAAATTATTAAAATAAATATTATGAAAAGGAAACTTGGAATCACACGGTTAACTATTGTTATTTAAATTAATAATTTAATATGTTATACAGCTACCATTATCATAATTGTGCCAAAAGTGCAAATTATTACTTAAATTATAATTATTTATTGATGTATATTTAATTTCATTGTTACATTAATATACATTTTTTTGTGGATAAACGACTTGGATATTCCTTTATTTATACCAATCCTTAGTCTTTATTTTCCCTTTGTTAGTGTCATTAGATTTTTCACTCCCAGGGCGTATACAAAGTTCATATTTATCCAGTATGAATTAAGAAGAGTTGAACAAATTGAGAATAATCAAAAATTGGATATAATGAAACTCAATCAATTAATAATTACTTTTTATCAAATTCTAATAAACATAATTACCAATTTAATTATGTTCATTTAACTTACTTGTTTTCTATTTTTAATGTTGAGAATTTAGAAAAATTCAATGATAAAATTTTATGAAATAGAGATTTTTATAATAACTTGGTGAGATATCAGAAAAAAATTGTGCATTGCGATTGGTCCAATTTAATTTTCTTCGTTAATAATTTAAATTCGCCAATTAACATTAATTGATCAAAAACATACTAAATATACGTTAAATAGAATAATGGAAAAATTATTTACTAACGAAGTACTTGAACAATTTTCATAACAGAGAAAAAAGGGAAATCTAAATTTTCGAGATGGCTGGAATATTATATTATTTGAATGGTAAACATTTTATTCTTATACAACTTCAATACTATAAAATTAAAATAATACACAGAGTTTTCTATATTAATTCAATATAGTATCTTATTATATTTTAGAATATTAAAAATTAGCCAATGCTAGAAAAATTATTCTGGAAATATTATTTGTAAAGCTGAGAAAGTTTTTTAAAATGAATTTTATGTTACAATTGAACAACTTTATATTTCTAAAAGTGTTATTTAAATTATAAACGTTAGTTGAATAGTATTCACAATAATATTTCATCAAGATTATACTCAAAAAATAATTCACAAAAATCGTCTTAAACGTATTAAAATACACATTGATAATTGAATATACTAGTTTTTTGTAATGTGACGGAAAACTAAGTAGAAAAGAAAAAATGTTGATATCATATATAAGATTTTGGTAATACTTCGTAAAAATAGTACTTCTTAAGAAAGTAAACTATCAAAAATGCTGTTATTAAAATCAATACCTTCTGAAATACATATCAAATTTCAAGTTAATTTATATAAAAAATAATGACATAGCCGCCTCTTAAGTGAATAAAATAAAAATAATTATATTTCAACATACAATTAATTAAGGCAGCCATTGTCGGTAGCATAATTGACTATACTTATATAACCATTTTGAAAAGCTTCATAAATGGTACCACTACTCCATGGACAGTAATTTTCATTGGCAAATTTTATGCAATCTAATTGACCATTTGCAGCAGCAAGTCTTGTTGTCTCTTTGTCCCACACACACCCATTTAAATGACTATATTTTAGACAATCTAAGTGACCATTTGCAGCAGCTCCACTCATTGTCCCTTCATCCCATTTACATCCATTTTTATGTGCATATATCAAACAATCTATATAACCACTAGCAGCAGCTTCCCTTGTTGTGCCTTCGTCCCACTCACAACTATTTTCATAAGCATATTTAATGCAGTCAAAATGTCCATTCGCTGCAGCCAATCTCATTGTACCTTCAACCCAATCACATCCATGTTTATGGGCATATTTTAAACAATCTAAATTACCATGTACAGCTGCTGCAGCTATTGTATCTTTATCCCAATAAGATCCCTTTTCATGAGCATATATCAAGCAGTCTAAACATCCACTTGCTGCAGCAGCTCTAGTTGTAGCTTTATCCCATGGACATCCATTTTCATGGGCATATTTTAAACATTCAACTTTACCACTAGAAGCAGCTGCTTTTGTTATATTTTCATCCCATGGGCATCCATTTTTATGTAAATATTTTAAAATTTCTAGATTACCTTTTAATGCAGCCATAGAAGTTGCGTCTATATTCAATTCGCATAAATTTTCGTGGCCATATTTTAAAATTTCTAGATTACCTGTTTGAATAGCAGTCATCACAATATTGAATTGATTCCATTCACAGCCATTTTCGTGGGCATATTTTAAGCATTCTAAATGACCATATTTTGCAGCGACATCAGTCGTACTTTTATCCCATGGACATTCATTTTCATGGGCATATTTTAAACATTCTAATTTGCCATTAGAAGCAGCTGCTTGTGTTGTACCTTCATCCCATGGACATTCATTTTCATGGGCATATTTTAAACATTCTAATTCACCATAAAAAGCAGCTCCTTGTGTTGTGCCTGCATCCCAAGGACATCCATTTTCATAGGCATATTTTAAACATTCTAATTTACCATTATAAACAGCCATTTCTGTTGTGCTTTCATCCCACTTACATCCATTTTCATGAGCATATTTTAAACATTCCAAATTACCATTCATAGCAGCATCCATAGCCGTATCTTCATCCCATTCACAACCATTTTCATGGGCATATTTTAAGCATTCTAAATGACCATATGAAGCAGCTGCATCAGCCGTACTTTTATCCCATGGACATTCATTTTCATGGGCATATTTTAAACATTCTAATTTGCCATTAGAGGCAGCAGCTCTAGTTGTAGCTTCATTCCAAAGACATCCATTTTCATGAGCATACTTTAAACATTCAAATTTACCACTAGAAGCAGCTGCTTCTGTTGTACTTTCATCCCAAGGACATTCATTTTTTTGTAAATATTTTAAAATTTCTAAATTACCTTTTAATGCAGCCATAGTAGATGCGTCATTATTCAATTCGCATAAATTTTTGTGGGCATATTTTAAAATTTCTAGATTACCTGTTTGAATAGCAGTCATCACAATATTGAATTGATTCCATTCACAGCCATTTTCATGGGCATATTTTAAGCATTCTAAATGACCATATTTTGCAGCCGTATCAGTTGTACGATCATCCCAAGGACATTCAGTTTCATGAGCATATTTTAAAATTTTTATATTACCTGCAAAGGCAGCCATGATGGATAAAACTTTATTTAATTTGAGTATATTTTTTTGGGCATATTTCAAAATATCTATATCATTATTTTTAAAAGCAATTTTCACAATTTTTAATTCATCCCATTTACAGCCATTTTCATAAGCATATTTTAAGCATTCTAAATTACCATATTTTGCTGCTGCTTCTGTTGTGCTTTCATCCCAGGGACATTCATTTGTATGTAAATATTTTAAGATTTCTAAATATCCTTTAGTAGCAGCAGCCTTTGTTGTTTCTTCATTCCATTCACATCCATTTTCGTGGGCGTATATTAAACATTCCAAATTACCTTTTCCAGCAGCTACAATAGTCGTATCATCATCCCATTTACATCCATTTTCATGAGCATATATTAAAAATTCCAAGTTTCCAATTTCAGCAGCTTTTCTGGTGGTACCTTTTTCAAATTGACATATTACATCGTCATCTGAATATTGAATCGCTATATAACAATTGTTTATTAATTTTTGCTTTATTTAAATATTTATATTCTTATAAAAAATTTTTTTAATAGTCTAGATTATTAAATTAGTCTACCTAGTTAAGTTAATTCAATTAAAATTTTCATTCATAAAGTTATAATAATTTAGATTATTATTTAAGTTCAACTGCAATTATATTAATTTTATTCTCAAGCATAAATTAATCATAACCACATTTTTTGACTAACAATACATTTTTAGCTTCGATGCGAAGCTGAAAAGATATTGGTTTTACTATGATGTGTTTTTTTTTTTTTTTTTTTCTGTTACCACTTTTCTCAGCTCTCACCGAACGGATTTCTTTCGACGATGCATCAAAAGATCACAAATCGTATCCAGTCGAAGATATTACTCTCAAAAATTGCCATAACTTTTTTAAAAATAACCAAATCAATATAATTTTTTTTTATATAGATGTTTGATGTCTTTACCTATCATTTGGTATATTTTTTTCATAAATTTAACCCTTAACCTGCCCACAGAGGGGGATTTAAAAAGACAACTTTTTCACAAAAAATTTACTTTTTCAACTTAACTTTTGAAAGTGTACCGGAAGGTCTGACACTTTTATACATATCTTAAGTTAAAGCTCATGTAATTTACTTTATTATGAAAAAAAAAAAAAAAATTTTACTTCTGGACTTGTCTTCGTGATAAAAATAGCTACAGAATGCTATTTTTGTGTGAAAATTCTCGATTTTATGTTTTAGATTTTTTACTTTATAATGCTATAACTTATTGAAAAGTGTATGGATCAACACAATTTTTTTATGAGAAATAATATTTTTTAATAATCCCTTTTTCATTCAGGATATTAATAAGAAAATAGCAGATCATGTAGCTTTTGGAATAATCCACTAATTTTTTAAAATTAAACACTATCTAAATATTTGCATTGAAGCGTTTTTTTTATAGTGATTTTAATCACTGTCAGATATCATTATACTTGATCCAACTATGCCACGTCACCATTGTGCCACGACCCCTCTGTGCTGGTTTTTTTTCCGATATATTGCTATTAAAAAAAATCTTAATAAATTCGAAAATAAGGTAAATTGATACATATCAGAAAAAACGATAACACTATGGGGTCGCGAAACAATATAGAGGTGACATAGTTGGAATAAGTATAGATGATATCTGGCAGAGATTAAAATCACTATCATAAAAAACGCTTCAATGCAATCTGTAGATAGTGTTTAATTTAAAAAAATTGGTGGATTATACCAATAGCAAAATGAATTCCTATTTCCTTTATTATTCTTGAGTAGTAGTTCTGTGATTTATAAGTATAATATATGAATAAATATTTGTTATAGCAAATAAATATAGTCTAACATTTATATTTAATAATTTAGTATTGTAATTTGTACGGCAAATCCCCCCCTGTGGGCAGGTTAAGGGTTAAATAAAAACTTCCCTGTGAGCAAGGAACAAATTTTCACATTTAATATACCAAATGTTAGGTAAATATTTAAGGTATCTATAAAAAAATTATGTTCATTTTTAAAATATTATGGCAATTTTAAGAAATAAAGTTTAAAAAATGTCGACAATTTTTAAAATTGTAATTTTTATGGGGGTTTCCCCCATTTACAAGAAACGATGGAATTTTTTCAATTTTCGAGGGTAATATATATAAAAGTCGATTACCTCATAAATATGACAAGCCCTTGTAAGGTAATTAAAAATAAAAAATATAATCTAGTTATATATTTTTTAAAAAGAATAACAGTATAAAATTTAAATTGAAAAAAAATGTCCGTAAAGATAATTTCATATTGAATTTCTTTGGTGGGCGTCCCTTTACCTAATAAAATTAAAAAAACATTTTTAACTGAACAATCATTTGCACATAAAAGATAAATCGTCGAATATATATTTTTTTAACTTAAAATATGTAACATAAGCTTTAATTTAACATATTTTTAAAAGACATGGTATTTCCGGAACATTTTAAGAAAATAAGTTGGAAAAGTTAGCTGTTTTCTATTTTAAAAAACCTCTGTAGGTAGATAAAGAATAGGAATATTAACCTACATTATTTATTAAAAAAAATTGTTTATTTTTCAAAAAAATATAATAGTTTTAAGAAAAAAGTTTAAAAAATGTCGAAATTCATCCATTTTAAAAATCAACATTTTTTTTTTCAATTTTCAAGTGAAATGTCTTCAATGATGTACGATTTGTGATCTTTAAAAATATCGTTAAAAGAAATCGGTCCGATGAGAGCTAAGAAAGAGTGGTGACAGACACAAAAAAAAAACACAACATATAAAATTAATATCTCCTAAGCTTCGAACATAGATTGCGCTAACAATGTATGTTTTGAGACGTCGATAAATATAAAATTTGAGCCAACAGACACAAAAAAATAAGTCATAGTAAAATTAAATAAATTAACTACTATGTTAAAATAATTAAATAAATTATAATAATAAATGATTGATGTCAATTAATTATTTTCTCAATTTATATTAAATTTGTTCATAAATGTTTCATAGTTTAAAACTATAAAACAACTTCGTAAATTTTACATACAAATATTGAAACTATTGAAATTCAAAATTGTACAAACTAACGAATAAATAAAATACAAATAAAAATTGTATAAATAATGTAACATAGAATTTACCTTTGTTAAATATTACGCAGAATATTATCAACAAAAGAGTAATCAATTGCCAATACTAGAACAAAATAAAATGACTTTTAATATTTCAATTGAGCACCTCAGATAATGTGTATTACTCACCTTCATTTTTATTCTAAGTGTAAAATTCTGAATAACTATTGATAATTTTTTGATTACATTAGAATATATGCAATAATGTACAATCAACTACGAACATAATTTATGCCTACTTCTGTATTTTTATATATAAAAAGAGTATTTTAAGTAAATGTTGAAATATATAAAGTTATTATTTTTAGTCAAACTATTCATACACGTGTAAGAAACAATAGGTAAATCAGTATTGGTATGAATAATTGACTTAATAAAAAAGGAGAATTATTATTACAAATACAATTTTATATTTCTACTTTATCATGTTAAATTTTTTTAGATATATTAATAATAAAAAAAAACTGTAGCACAATTGGGTCATGGTACAATCGAAACGCACATTGGAGTATTTGCATCTAAAAACCAGGAAAAAGTTTAAAAAAAAAATTTATAAAAATTCAATTTATAATCACTTTGTATTGCAATTTTTACTACATTATAAGCACCTTATATTCATTTTTATTTTTAACAATTTATTACTGCACTAATTATTATGTTAAGCACAAACCTATTTGAATTATGCATCTTATAATTAAGTTAACTTGAACAAAATGCTTTTATTATTCTTTGTGTGTGTCATACGAGGGCGTATGACAAAATAGAAAGGGGTGAAATTGTAATATTATATTATTACTTATAATATTAACATACGTATTTATTATATTAGTTTACGGGATGTATCCCTATTTTTTATAAGCATGCTATGTTTACATAATTAATTTTAACTGAATTTTGAGAAAGACACAAAAACAAAATAAAAAATATTTATATACATAAAAAAAAAAAAAGACAAAATCTAAAATGTTTACAACTAATAAATCAAATATATAAATAAGACATAACTAAGCACAATACAAATATTATTATAATATAAAATTAGGAACTGCATTTGCACTTCTAAGTCATCGGTGGAGGGGTTCGTTCATTAGGTAATTTGTGGGGGCATGCGTGACTCGGAAAGGAGCATTCGACCTGGTATTCATCTGCGGAACCCTAAAAGGGATCAGAAACAATAGCGCAGGACATTCTATCTTCCCATCAAGCAAACCCCCGAAAAACCTATAGCCAGCAATACTTCGCCTCGATGACAGGGTGGAAAGGCCTAAATTATATGCCACGGGGCTATAATCGTGGGGTAGACATGGTAAACATAGCGCCCGCCCAGCAAAACATAGAAATTTATTCTGCATCCTTACTAACTGGCGACAGTTGTCTGCCGTGGGGGGTCCCACACCACACTGCCATACTCTAATATAGGGCGGATCAGTGCGCAAAACAAAATTTTTAAGGTCTTTTCAAGCTTGAACTCTTTGGTCAATCTAATAAGTACACCAAGCATTTTGAAAGCTTTACAAAAGACATGTTGGATGTGAGCGCTGGGGTCAAGATTGTGGCTGAATTTGAATCTAAGGTCCATAATATTGTTAGATGCGCGAGGGATTTCGTCGTTACCAAGGCGATATGGGAAAGTAATCGGAGAGTGATTCCTAGAAAATGTAAAAGCTTTGCATTTGGATAGGTTAAGTGTTAAACCCAACTTAGTTAACCAATCAACAAATTTATCTAGGTCTGCTTGGAGCCTTATACAGTTACTAGGAGATTGAATTTGCATAAATATTTTCATATCATCCGCAAAGCAGAGAACATGATAATTGTGCCCCTTGAGGTACCCCTGATTTAGTATGGAATAAGTTAGATTTTATTCCGAAAACTCTAACCCATTAATACCTATTGTCTAAATAAGAACTGAATCACGACAGAAGAGGCTCCCCGAAACCAGTTTCTTTGAGCACAAGAATTAGGGCCTTATGATTAATATAGTCAAAAACTTTATTAAAGTCTGTATAAATTACATCTGTCTGAAATCCAAGCTGAAATGAGTTAAACACATAATTACAAAAGAGGACGTAACAAGTAGAGATAGATCGACCAGGTCGGAATTCATGCTGTTCATCTATGAGTATTTGGTTAACAGATGATTGTAATGCATTCAGAACTATTTTCCTTATAGTTATATCATATAGTTTTTAACTAATTAGTAATAATATGAAAAATTATTGGTGATTGAAAACATATAATTGCTGATTTGAAATAGCACAAAAAATTGAATATTAAAAGTATATTTTTACTTTAAAACTATATTTCGTATAGTTATATCCTATAGTATACTATAATATACTAATTATCAGAAATATTACGTGCCTATGATTTTGTTCACTATTGTGTTGTTGAATTTCATTTTACCCTATATATTTTTGGTTATTTTTTTTATATGTTAATACTCGTTTTGAACTAATCAGTAATAATATAAAATATTCAATTTTTATACAAGTTTGCTATAAAAATAACAACTACTTTATAATTTTTTATCTTTCTCCGTAAAAATTACAATACTAAATTATTAAATATCAATTTCATATTATATTAATTTATTAAATAATTAATCATATATTATACTAAAAAAACATAGAACTATTAGGAATAAAGATGGAAATAGGAGTTAATATTGCTTTTGGAATAATCCACCAATTTCTTAAAATAAAACACTATCTACAGATTTGTATCAAAGCGATACATATGATAGTGACTTTAATCACTGTCAGATATCATTCATACTTATTCCAACTGGAGATCTACAGTTTAAATCTCAACAAAAAAATCTCTATTAATCGGATCAAAAATTATCTTGCAAATTCGAGTTTTCGTTTTTTTTTTTTGTACTTAAAAAACACTCTGTATATAAATTACAGATATTGTACATAACGTATATTCTATATATATAAAATGCAGGTTCTTATTTAAAGAACACCTTGTATATAGAAATAAAAAGGATTCTTATTTAAAGAAAACCATATATTTTTAATACGGGCTTCATTCATTCTGTGTATGTAAAATGAAGGTTTTGTACTTAAATAACACTGTTTATAGAAAATATAGCTTTCATACTAAAAAACATTTTACATATAGGAAATAAACATTAAGCTATTTATTATTTAAACTTTTAATCCTTATATTTAAATTTTAAAGACAACATAAATTTATGTTAATTTATATTTTAAGAACCATTTACCGAATGTATATTCTTCTCGAAAATTATTCAGTTAATTCAATTTTAGTTACCCCATATAGCTGCTGTTGACTTTATTTTGTGCTTATACAAATGGTAATAACCAACTAAAATAAATACAATAAACATAAAGCATCATGTGTTTAAAAAGATATAAACTTTTACTTCTGTACAACATTGACAGATAATAAGACTGATATTGCAATTCAACGGCTCTAACCGAGGGGACAGTAATTATAGGGAAAAAAAAATTAAAAACTGCTATTAAAATATTTGGTTTATTTTTTCCAAATTAGTTTTATTCAAGTAGTCTACAATAGTCACAGTTATACTTTAATCTAGCCTAGTTATAAAATGACTTTTATTTTTTATATAAAGACACTAACGATTCGTATACAGAAATTCGATGATCATTACTGTTTGCTAACTAAAATAGCATTAAGATCTATCTGTTCTAGACCATTAGATCTCACTAGTATATAACAAGCTGAAAAAGTCGTTAGTAAAATAAAATAAGTCAAACAAGATATAACTCTATATTCAACTCTAAAAGTCAGAAACTATTATTTATAAAGTTTATGAAAAGATATATTCCTAATCTAATGTTAATAATATAAAATAACAATTAAGATTAAAAAAAAGTAATACATAATAATTTTTATATTTTTTTATTAATTTTTTAATTTTCTAAATTTCTGAATTTTTATGAAATAATAAAAGTATAATATAAAAGTAAAAGTTAAAGTTTAAGTGTAATATCAGTAAAATGATAAAAAAAATTTTTAATTTGTATACATTTTATTAAAACTTATACCACTAATATTAAATATTAAATATGGTTTTTAAATTTAATTCTTTGTTTTTCATAATGATAAAAATTATTTTTAAGATTTTTGAATATGTAAAAGAGACAACTTCTATTTAAAACTTCTTTACTTGACACAATCACTTATGGACCCTTTAAGATTAAATTATGCCACTGGAAATACATAATAATAAGTTTTTAGTGTGTAACAATAAGTACTATAAAAATAGATACATCAATAATAAATACTTTTAATTCATGTCAAACTTAATAGTATTTATTATTTATTGGATACTCAAAAGTTTTATTTTACACGGCACTTAATTTAAGTAAAATTAGATTTAGTAAAGAAGTTTTTTTTGAGTTAAAAAAAACAAATTAAATTGAATAATTTTAATATTAATAGGAAGAAAAACACTTTGTTCCAAATATTTTTCGTATAATTAATGATCAATATAGGTAAACGGTAATACTAGTATTTTTCTTTAAAATAGTTTATACTTAGACTATATCATGACTAATTAAAACGAAACATATTACCATTGAGAACTAGAACTGCTGTAAATTATTTAATTATAAATAATGTTAGTAAAGTGATTTAAGATAAAGTTGTAATTTTTACGACCACAATTACTTTAATTTTATTGCAACACATAATTTTGCTACCAAAACACTTTTCTCAAATAATTATTTGCATTTTTTTTAGTTTTTATATTAATTAAAACCAAAAGAATGAACAAAGAAGTCGGTCCTAACTTCTTACAGTTGGTCAAATTTGTTTTCAGTTTTTTCATATTCATTTGTGTTCCGGAAATCATTGAGCAATTAAAAAGAACAATACCATAATGGGCAGCAATTGAAAAAGAAAGAATTTGTCAATGAGAATTGCCAAAATTCTATGCTTTATAATGACATTATAAATATACTGGTAAAATAGAAAATTATAAATAATTGAGCGAATAAAAACAAATCGTTTTCCGTATTCGTTTCGGAAATTCGTTTGATCAAATGGCAAACCAAGCGAGTGGATCAGACCGTAAAAAAGCTGTGGGCGTTCACTATTATTATTATTATTGTTATATAGTTATTATATCTGTATATATACAGTACATAGTAGAACGTCAGTAGGAAATCGAAATTCGCACATAAAAAAGTGCAAATTAGGTCGACACAACGTGGTAATGATGGTATGAAGACAGCAAACGCTGAAGATTCCGAAGTTGAATCATATTGTGTTTATGGACACGTTTTAAAAAAACTGTCGGACGTTCGGCTTTACGACAAAACTATGGCCCACATAATATTAAATATTCTTTTGAAATGACTTTTTAAAATATGAATATATTTTCTAAATATACAACAAAATAAATTTTACTGTGTAATTAATTATTGTTACATTGAAATTAGAACTTATATGTAAGTATTTATTAAAACTATTGGCTAACTAGTGAACTATAACTGATATCTATATTACAAAGAATAAATACAATTTAATTAATTTCCTTTCTTTTTTCGTTATTATTAATTTTTAGCTTCGATGCGAAGCTAAGAAGGTATTGGTTTTACTAAGATGTGTTTATTTATTTATTTTTTTGTGTCTGTTACCACTTTTTCTCAGCTCTCACCGTACGGATTTCTTTCAACGATACGTCAAAAGATCACAATACGTATCTAGTCGAAGACATTACCCTTGAAAATTGAAAAAATTTCCCTCGTTCCCCATAAATGGGGGAAACCTCAAAAAAAATTACAAATTTAAAAATCGATAACTTTCAAAATTTTTTCAATTTTTTTTACTAAAATGTGCCGTAACTTTACCAAAAATGAACATATCAATATAATTTTTTTTATAGATGCTTGATGACATTACCTATCATTTGATATATTTTTTTGGTAAATTTGACCCTTTAACTGCCCACAGAGGGGGATTTAAAAAGACAACTTTTTCATAAAAAATTAACTTTTTCAAGTTAACTTTTGAAAATGTTCCGGAAGGTCTGACACTTTTATATATATCTTAAGTTATAGTTCATGTAATTTACTTTATTATGAAAAAAAAAAAAAAGTGACCTCTGGACTAGTCTTTACGGCGAAAATGGCTACCGAATGCTATTTTCGTGTGAAAATTCTCGATTTTATTTTTTATATTTTTTGGAATATTACACCAATCTTTATAAAATTAAACACAATCTAAAGATTTGCATCGAAGTGTTTATTTTTGATAGTGATTTTAATCACTGTCAGATATCATTATACTTGATCCAACTATACCACGGCACCACTGTGCCGCGACCCCCCTGTTCTAGGTTTTTATACATAATTTAAATAATTTTTTTTTACATTTCAATTTCCGATACAATTGTAATAACCAAATATATAGGTATTAATACAAGATTAATAAAATAAAAAAGAAATATGTGGGATAATATAATTGAGAAAAATTAATGTTAATTTATTTATATAAAATGATATGAATAAAAATAAAACAAAAAAAAACCCAGCACAAGGGGGTCGCGGTACAGTGGTGATGTGGCATAGGTAGATCAAGTATAATGATATCTGACAATGATTAAAATCACTATCAAAAAAAAACGCTTCAATGCAAATATTTAGATAGTGTTTAATTTTAAAAAATTGGTGGATTATTCCAAAAGCTACATGATCTGCTAGTTCCTTATTAATATCCTAATTAAGATAAAGTATGTCGAATGAAAAAGGGATTATTAAAAAATATTATTTCTCATAAAAAAATAATGTTGATCCATACACTTTTCAATATGTCATAGCATTATTAAGTTAAAAATGTAAAAAACAAAATGGATAATTTTCACACAATAATAGCATTCGGTAGCCATTTTCACCGTGAAGATAAAATTAAGTCCGAAATTTTTTTTTTGTACAATAAAGTAAATTACATTAGTTTAATTTAAGATATATATAAAAGTGTCAGACCTTCCGGAACACTTTCGAAATTTAAGTTGAAAAAGTTCTACTTTCTACATGCATTTTTTTAGATTTGAACCCCCCTCAAATATAGGAAAATGTTCCGATTTAAAAAAACAGTATGTCGAATGAAAGATGTATATAAATACTACTTCTCATGAAAAAATTGTCATTTTAAATACCCCCCTGTGAGCAAGTAAAGGGTCACATATAAAAAAAAATTTACCAAATGAAAGGTAATAATATCATGCATCTATATAAAAAAAAATATACCAAATGAAAGGTAATAATATCATGCATCTATATAAAAAAAAATTTATTAATTCAGTTATTTTTAAAAAAGTTATAGCAATTTTAAGTAAAAAAAATTTCGAAAATTTCGAAAATTAGTAATTTTTAAATTTGTAATTTTTTTAGAGGTTTCCCCCATTTACGGGAAACGAGGGAATTTTTTTCAATTTTTGAAGGTAATGTCGTCGACTAGATACGATTTGTGATCTTTTGGCGTATCATTGATTGAAATCGGTTCGGTGAGAGCTGAGAAAAAGTGGTAACAGACACAAAAAAAAAACACATCTTAGTAAAACCAATTCCTTCTCAGCTTCGCATCAAAGCTAAAAATTTCAGAAAAGAAAGAAGTTAGATTATATTTATTGGGCAGGGGGTCTATTTTTGAGCTTGGACTAATCATTGGCGAATGTTTTAGTACACTAAAACATTAGATTATGATTTTAGTGCACTAATGGAAATTCGTATTTTTGAATTTTATTTATTATCAGTCTAAAAATCTTGCACTAATCGTACATTATCTAATCTAATGTCATGTCAAACCAATAATTATTAGTGCGATATGTTAAATTATATTGGCTGTACTGTATTTTATATTAATTTTATAGTTAATACTTGATAATATTTATGATAACTACAAAATTTACCCATAAGAAATTTGTCACGAGTTTTTTGTCAGTATTTTTTATTTCAATTTGTGTAATGTTTTACAATGGAGGGGAAAAAAAGTCAATAAGTGTGACTTATGAACAAAAACAATTATTAATTGAATTTGTTCATAAGCATCCAAAATTAAATTCTAAAAAATTTGAACCATCTTTTACCATGAAAGATGCCCAATTATTATGGCAAAATATTACCAAGATTTTAAATGAAACTGTTGGCCCAAAGAAGACACTAGCGAAAAATCGTAAAACTGTTAGTACCTATCGTAACAAAAATTTTATTAAATTTTACTTATTGTTTAGTCAATATTGTACAATATTTTGCATACTTTGCGCTCTATACTTAGTAGGGTGGTCCTTATTTTTCAAACTCAATTTTTTTAAGACAGTACCCTCTAGATTGGTTAAATACTATTAAAATGTAATGTAGGTAAAATTTGGAAGTTTTTATTCAACCCCTTTTGGTGCCGCATTAGGGTTGAAATATGGTACTTGATGGTTGTTTTTGCTTTTTTTGTGTTTAACTCGACAACTATTACACTTAGCGCTAAAATGAATAGAATATTAATTATAGAACTTATTATTGCCTATAAAAAAGGTAATTACAATATTTTTCATAAATTCATTATATTTTGAGAAAAATAATTTAACATAAAAATTTTTCAAAATTTAACATAAATATATTTTTTTAAATATTTTAAATTTTTACTGAGTGGTTGAAATTTCATGAAATTTTCATGTAATCTTTTTTTATAAAATTAATATTAAAAAAAAAAAGCTAAATAAAAAATTGTATAAAATAACTATATAATAATTTCATGAATATTAACTAAGATTAAATAAAAAAAATGTATAATCCATTCTATCAACACATAATTATTACAAAATTCATAGCACATTTATCTACATGGAACTAGTATTTGTCTTTTAATATATTTTTTTTAATGTTTCTCTATCACATTTTGGATATTTTTTTTGATAGTCTTGGACGGTCTAAAAATTTAAACGATATAATTAAGTTAAATTAAAAATAAAAATTGTTAAATTTATCTGCAATAAAAATTGTTTTTGTTCTTCGTCTTTAGTAAATTTATCATTATATTCTTCCATTAGCTTGACTCCTCTCTCAGCTGTGTCGTTAACTATTTTCAATGATTTGATTATTTCTCTACCTGTTTTGAAGTCTTCCTGATAATTCCAATAAGCTGGATCAATGCTTAAAAAATTTGTTTGAATTTTAAACCGCTTAAACATTTCAATTGATTTGGAAGTTATTAAATCAGTTGGTAGGTCTTTTTGAAGAAAATTGGGGACATCGTCTGGTGTAAGAGTTAACTTTTTATTCAGATTAGTTTCTTCATCATCATCATCATTATAACTTGGCATTTTTTCAGCCCTTTTGCGTTTTGTATTATAGTCTATACGATTGTCAAATAAGGAAAAAGTAATACATTCTGGATTTAAATACCACAAATGATTAGTTATTTTTTTTAATGCCACGTCTGCGATTTTTTTATTTTGTAATTTATAAGATTCTAATTTTCTAAGAAATAATATGTCATTAAAAGGAGCTTCTATAGCTTTTGGAGATGAAAACCAAGCTTGAACGTAACATTTTACAATAAAACAACAAATATCCTTTAATGATGTTTCTTCTCTACTGTCTAGTTTAAATTGATTTTTAAACAAAAATATTTTTAAACAATATATTGCTTTAGCCATCCATCTGGCTAAATGATAAGGACCCGGTTTTCGAAAAGCATTTCCCCTTTGAGGAACACCGCCCAAAAATATAATAACAAGTTCTAAAAACTCTTGATAATCATCTCGGGGGAGATATTCAGTAATTTTACTTTTTGCATATAAAATAATTTCATCGGCTTCATCTTTTAAAATATTATGAACATAAGTATCAGAAATTGATGTAGAGAATTTTGTTTTATCAATTGTTTCCCATTCTTGTTGAAACCTCTTGAATAATAATATTTCTGGTCCGGTTGAAGGACATAATTTGGTATCTGAAAATACGCCTTGTAAAACAAGTTCATAAATATGGTGTCGNATATAATTTGGTATCTGAAAATACGTTCATAAAAGTTCATAAATATGGTGTCGGCATGCTAAGAATAAAATTTCTCTTCCAAGACGTTGCTCTAATAAAAAACACGCCCCATTCAACCTTCCCGTATTAGAGGCCGTAGTATCAAATGTGAAAGCCTGTACTTTTTCCAATAGTGACCATTTGACTAAAGCGTCATAGACAGCTGATGATACTTCTAAACCTTTCCCAGAGGGTATATAAGGGACACCAAGAAGCTGTTCAAAATTTAAGGCGGTTGCAATAATAGGGAGGCGATCGACTTTTTTTTTCCCTGTAAGGTCTGGAAGCATTTTTGAATCCCAATGGATCACAACAAAATTCAAATTTTGTTCATGAAATTTAGAACTAATATTTTCTGCAATTTTTTGTCTATAATGTTCACGGGACCTTTTAATTGACGATCGGTTTAAAACATATATGCTGGGATCTAATGATAAGGCATCCAAACATGCAGTTAACAAATGAACAGCATCCCTATCACTTATTTTACACCTATCAAGAGTGGCAGATAATCTAGAAGTTAAAAGTTCTTTTCTACCTCTTTTATTTTTTGACGGACCTGCTACTGGTGAAAATTGTCTCTCTTCTTCACTTACGATTTCCATATCACATGAATCCGATGAAGTACATGAATATTTTTCTAAATTAAATCATATATAATTATTAAAAATATAATAAACAATGTTTATTAAACATTCATTATTTTTAAAAATTACCTTCTAATAAAGTTTCTGTATCTGAGTGAGGTATAAGTATTTTATTTTTCTGTTCTTGTCTTATTTGCATTTTTTTTTCTGCTTGGGTTAAATTCATATCTACTCCCATCATACATCCGGGACGTCCCTTAGTTCGTTGAAGTCGCAAAAAATCAATATCTTCCTGGATCTTCATTAGACTGATTGCATTAGCATGAGCTATATAAAACAATTCTTCGATTTGGTCTACAAAATTTTGTTCTCTTTTCTTGTATAAGTCGCTGGTCCTGGTTTTATTTTTCTCTAAATTTCTCAGTTCATCGTAAAACTTTTTTAATTTTCTTATAATATTAGCTGGATCTTGCGTAGGTATTCGAGCTTTTTTCCAGTAAATTAGACACTCGTCAACAGCAAGCGCCGCACTTTCATGCAAATTCAATTTTACAAATCTTAAATTATAATACAATACACTCAAAACATTTTTAACTGAAGGTAATTTACTTCCAGTAATTTGATAATTCATTGCTCCTACTAAATACACTTGGTTACGTGACATATTTAAATAAAATAAAATTTCAAAAAAACTGTATCACTAAACTAATATTTTAACAAATCTTAAAACTTGACACAATAATAAGCAAAAAACTAAATTACAAGAAAATATCTGATATTAGTCCATGAAAAATGATTATTGGTAAGAACTTTTATCGTTACCTATTATTACACAAACAGCAATAATGCCACATTTCTTATCTTCTATGGATAATCACAGTAAATTCCACACGTTCAAAATAATAAGTATAGCATTTAGAACAGTACAGGTAAACTGATATTTGATTTTTGCGCCATAAATTCTAATACATCAATATATAATTGCACTAACGTGAAATATAATATGAGTTTTTTTAGGAAATATTACTAAAACCAATTTTAAAGGAAAAATTCTATGAAACTTCAACCACTCAGTAAAAATATTAAAATATTTAAAAAAATATATTTATGTTAAATTTTGAAAAATTTTTATGTTAAGTTATTTTTCTCAAAATATAATGAATTTATGAAAAATATTGTAATTACTTTTTTTATAGGCAATAATAAGTTCTATAATTAATATTCTATTCATTTTAGCGCTAAGTGTAATAGTTGTCGAGTTAAACACAAAAAAAGCAAAAACAACCATCAAGTACCATATTTCAACCCTAATGCGGCACCAAAAGGGGTTGAATAAAAACTTCCAAATTTTACCTACATTACATTTTAATAGTATTTAACCAATCTAGAGGGTACTGTGTAAAAAATATTAATAAAAAATTTCTTCTTATATGATTAAGGACCACCCTAATACTTAGAGCAGACTTCCTCGATGGGGGTTCTAAATATAGGCGTAGCTCATTAATTTAATTTAATGCAAGCACTTTTGTCAGTCTAAATTTTTGTATAAATGCCCTTTCTGACAAAACTACAGAAAATAACATTTTATTAATGTAAATAGATAATTTTACATATTGTAATTTGTTTTGTACATACCAATGAACGGATCCTCCGCTAAACGAAATTTCATTGTTGAATGGCCATTATCTTCAACTATTTCTAAATTACTAATAACTTGCACATAATTTATATTAAGAAAGTGTTCCATTTTAATATTTAATATTAAATAAATTTGAAAACGTTATAAATATATAAGTTTTCATATAAATATGAATGATAACAGTAACATTAGTATACTAAAATCATAATTAGTGTGGTAGATACCACTCTAAAAAGATCATCTAAAACTTTAGTACACTAATAAATATTTTTTAGCATAACAACATTCAAAAATACGGTTTTTTAGTTTCACACTAATAGTTGCACTAAAACGTCATGTTTTAGTATACTAAACAGATTAGTACACCAATATAAAATTCAAAAATAGACCACCTGGTCTAGGTGTACTTATCCTTTCGGTTATTGTTGAGTTTTATGCGATGAATAATAATATTTTCTGTTTGTACCATTGGCGATAGCAAGATAATGTATACTCAATTAAATGACATTAACACAAAATGTTTGAGGTATTAAATGAATGTTTATTTGAGCATGATCTAATAAAATAATAAAAATTTAGTGAAAATAATAATTTTAAATATTATATTAATGCGGGTATTTAAATTATTAAAACAAATCACTTACTTTTTAGAAACAAATTTTACACTAGGCTTTAAAAAAATAATAAATGTGTTTCTTCAAAGAATTGTAAAGATGAACTGAGTGAAGAATCATTTTTAACAATATATTTCTAAAATGGCATAACAGCATTGGCACAATGTAAGATGAAGAAAGACAATTATAAAAGAGTGGCAGATGTGAGTGTTAATAAATTGATTGATTACATTGATTAAAATAGAATTAAATCATTCGTTACAGCAGTTGTATAAACTATGAGTTTACTACCGTGTATTTAAAGAATATGTATACCTAAGTGTATTAGCTAAGTGTATTAGCTTATTACCTAAGTGTAGTTTACGATTATTGAATATTTAATTTACTATAATAATAAGTTATTTATATTTTTCCCCAAAACATCATGGTAACAATACTGAAAATGCATGCAGTGAATATCTCGATTGACAATATTTTTCTGTTGGATCCGGAAAATACAGATTTGGTCACAGACACCCTAAGTCCAGATCCTTGTGCTAAATAAAATGTTCTTTCTTGTGCATTAGAAAGCAGCAACTCAGTGAAAACTATATCACCTAACCTGTTGAATAAAGTCAATGAATTACTGTCGAGAAGAATTCTTAGTTCTTCTCTGATTTCTGGACAAAAGTGTGCTGTGTGCTTTACGTAGCTTCCATGGTCACTGGGATTACTACTCCTTTTTTTAATCGAAATAATCTTTTCTGTGTCAACATACTGTATCTCTAGCTCGTTGTTTTTATTTTCATCTTTTAAAATAAATAGGAAACCTGATTCATTAATATCGTTAATTTTAATAATCAATTCGTAAGCCTTATTTTTTGTTATTGTCACTCCTTTTTGTACTTCTTCCATAAAATATATTGTTTCTTGTTTTTTGTACTTATATAAATGTTCTATAGGCATCTGAATTAATTTAATTTTTCCATCGATGTATTTTAAACTCAATTCTCTTACGAATCCAAGTCCTCCCTTATATGTTTCGTGTATTGCTGCTGAGTAATCCCCATTGTTGATCCAGCCTATTATAAAACGTCCACTGTCAACGTTGTTCCACGTGATTCCGGCATAAAAGTCAGAACCAAAATCAAACCATTTTATGCCATCTTGGATAGTGTCTTCAACGAACGTGTATCCATTGAAGTGACCAATATAATAGTGCATACCAGAACCACCTGCCACCCCACCAGGATTTATGCTTATCAATAAAATCCATCTGGATTCGTTCCTGGAAATTTTAAGTTCAAAAATATCTGGACATTCCCATATTTCACCAGGGCTATTCTTTGAAGTGAATGTACTCATATAAGTCCAATTTTTCAAATTTTTAGACCAATAAAAGAGTGCTCTTTTTAATTTAGAAACGACATTGACCATGATCCATTTGTTATGTGGAGGGTACCAAAAAACCTTAGGATCTCTAAAATTTTTGTATTCTACATCGTACTCTTTAGGCGGCTGCCTAATGACAGGATTGTTTTCATAAAACTTCCAAGAATTACCTTTATCGACACTGTATGCGATTGACTGAGCTTGTGTACCTTCCTTAATTTTTGTTCCATCAGCAAGAGTCGTTGGTTTACTATAATATGCACAGTAGATCGCTACTATTGGAGGATTTTCCACACTGCCAAGACCACTAGTATTGTTTTTGTCGAAAACCGCACTACCTGAAAACATCATCTCATTAGTCGTTTGATTATAATTCAGAGCTACGCCTTTATCTTCCCAGCGAACAAGATCTTTGCTAGTAGCATGGCCCCAAGATAAATTGCCCCAAGTGTTTCCATACGGATTGTTTTGATAAAATAAATGATAAGTTCCTTCTGCATAAACAAGACCATTTGGATCGTTTATCCAGCCTTTTGAAGAGGTGTACATCAAGGGAAACTTAACATCACGTTGTTGTCCATTGTAAAGTGTTTGGAAGAGAAAACTAAAAATAAAATCATATAGTCTCGTTAATCCTACATAAAAAGAGAAAAAATATTATTTACATTAAAAAAATGTTCTTAAATTTTTTTATAAATTTTGTTCAGTTTATACTTGGATCACAAAATAATCCATTACTACATACCTGTAAAAGACTGTGCGACGGATAAAGTTAATCAGCTTCCTCAGATTAAGTAATTCTTCGAAAATTGATTTGGCCATAATGCTCAGTAGAAATTATACTTGTAAATCAGATTGTTTAGAATAAAAAAATTAGATAGAATTTATTTATATATATATATATATAAGTGCCTTTCATCAACAATTTTGAAGAACTTAAAATTAAAAAGTTTAAAATTTTCTTTTTGTTTATAACTTTTGTAATATAGTATTAAAATTTAATAAATGCATTAAATCATAATAAATTTTTTTTTTGTAAATCAGTAACTCAATTTTTATAAAACTTGATTTTATTCAAATATAAAACAAAACTTTTTAAAAGACGANCCTTTTTAAATAAATCGTAAATCATAAAAATTGAAAATATTACTCTCATTCCTCGTAAATAGGGGGAATTTCCTACAAAAAATACAATTTTTAAAATCAATAATATAAACCTTTTTTTTTTTCTACTTTTATTTAATACTGCAATTACTTTTTTAAAAATAGATGAATCAAAACAATTTATTTATGTAGGCACCTTATGTATGAGATGTATTCAGGAAATAACGGAAATTTTTTAATTTCGCGGGTTAAAGTCCGATTTTTTTTTCATAATGTTAGTACAGATGTTCTTGAAGTATGATAAAATTTCAACTGGATTCATTTTTTACTTTGTCAATGGAATGTGCTAAGGTTAAAAGTGATTTTATGAGCTTAGCAATGTTTGTTTCTTAAAAAAAATGGATTAAAGGATTTGTATTAAATTTTGCGTAAAAAATGAAATAAAGTGTAACAAAGTATGTGAAAGGTTAACAAAGGTTTATGGTGAGTCTGCCATGAGTAAAACAAGGGTTTACGAGTGGTATAAGCGTGTCCATGATGGCCGTGAAGACATTGAAAATAACGAACGCCTCGAACACCCCAGCACATCAATAACCGATGAAAATTAAAAAAAGTAAAAATGTATGAACGATCGCCGAATCACAATCAGAGAAGTCGCTGATAATGATAGATTATCGATTTGCTCATTCCATGATATGTTTTGGGTAAAAAACGCGTAGCAACAAAATTTAATCAAAATTGTTGAATTTTTAACAAAAACAGCGGCGATAGAATTGCTTAGGAGTCACTTAATGAAGTCAGTGATAATGCAAAATTACTGAAACACGTTATAACAGATAACGACAAATGGGTTTATAGATACGACGTGGAAACTGAGTCTCAATCGTTTCAGTGGAGGCATTCTGGATCGCCAAGACTGAAAAAGTCTCAACAAGTGCAATCGATCGTGAAGGTTAAGCTTACTATGTTCTTCGATTTTAATGGCATAATGAATCATCAAATTTGCCACGATGTCAAACGGTTAATAAAGAGTACTATCTACGAGTTCAACGCCATTTGTGTTAAGTAATCTAAAAAAACGCCCGGATTTGTGGTGGATTCATGGCTTTTTTACCAAGATGGTTTGAAATCTTGGTAAAAAAGCCATTTGGCCATTAAAAAAACCCAACCTACTCACACTTCATTGCTTGTTTGTAAAATTTAAAACAATACTGTAACGATGGTTTAGCCTCACATTCGCCAAATATGGCTCCGTGTGACTTTTTTCTACTTCGAAAAATAAAAAGAACCTTAAAGAGCCGTCGTTTTACAAGCATAGATGACTTTAAAAGTGCATTTTTGAATGAACTGAAAGCTATCCCACATTTCGAGGATTAGAAGAAACGTTGACACAAGTTAATAATATCTAATGAGAACTTCTTTAAAGACGACTATATTACTGTAGACGAATAAATATTTTTTTAAAAAAACGAAAATTACCGTTATTTTCTGAACACACCTCTTATTTCCCTTTTATTTGTTATTAATTTATCTAAAATCCTGACATGTCCACAGAAAGGATTCAAAATAGCAACTTTTGTATAAAAATTTATCTTTTTCAAAATGTTCCAGAAATACTCTAAGCATCGAACGTATGTTAAATTAAAGCTTATGTTAAATAATATAAGTTAAGAAAAAAAACTTGTCGGACATCTTATTATCTATATGTAAACGGTCTTTTAAGTTAAACTAAAAATATTATTTTAATGTAAAAAACCCCATTTATCGTGTTATAACTTTCTGTTTCAATTATTTTGACCCTATTTTAGGCCATACGGTATAGCCCTATAGGAAGGAAGATGTATATACCGTAATTGACCCTAATTTTCCAAAAATAATAATAATAATTTAAATGTGTTAGTTATAAATATTTTCATTAAGAATTTTAGCAACTTTTAAGGTCAAACCAATATTTATATTAAAAGAAAGAAGACTGCATTTCAAAAAAATATTTTAGCTACTAATAGCTTATAATAAATTGAAGGAACGAAATAATATAGAATGATTTGTTTAATAGGAACTCGCTAGTAAGTTTTAACCACTCGATTTCTCTTAAAATAATAATTTTGTTAAGAAAATTTGGTAAATTTAGTTTTATATATTCCTTCGTTCATAAAATATTTTTTAATATTTTTTTTAAAGTATTTTTTAATTCATTCTAATACCTTGTTATAAAAATAAATCCATATACCTTATACCTTGGTTTCAACTAAATTTTCTTAAATAGCGACATACATATATAACTTTTTAATAAAATTAAAATGATTTAATTATAAAAATTACTGGGCAATAACAAATTTTGACCCATTATTTTAAAGTTACTATGGAGTAAAAAATTAAATAAATGCAAAGTGGTGTTGATGTATTGGTTATGAAATTTCTATAATTACGAATTACTCTATTGAATTAATTTTTTTATCGTAGAAAAAACTGCCATTAACGTACCTGAATAGTTAAACTTCTATGCATTATCCTTTTTTCTATTTTTGTTTGGCAAATTTGAATACGTTTGGTTTTACATACAAGCACACACTTAGCTTTGACATTTTTATAAAATAAAGATTAATTGAATATTATGAAGTGTAAAAGATAAAGTTAAGTGTTTTCGTCAATAAAACAACTGACAAAAAAAGTATGATAGTACTTTTATTTATGACAGAAACATTGAAAAACTTATTTAAGACTAAAATAAACATATGTAATTAAAGATGGCTGTTAAGCTCTTAAGAATAACAATCAATGAGTAACTATTACCGATAAAAGTAATAATTTATTTTATAATTTGCTATTAATACATTACTATTAAAAATGGTAATACAGTTTGTAGGTATTCTAAAAAATGAAGGAATAAAAAAATTAGAATTGATAAATTAATTAAATTAACTATTACCGATAAAAGTAATAATTTATTTTATAATTTGCTATTAATACATTACTATTAAAAATGGGAATACAGTTTGTAGGTATTCTAAAAAATGAAGGAATAAAAAAATTAGAATTGATAAATTAATTAAATCTCTCAATTCAAAATATTAAATAAACGGATAGTCAATATACATATTAATTTAAAGTTTATTTAAATTAAAATTGTTTTTTCATAATTTATTGTATACAGGGTGTTCAGTAAGTCAGGAAACGGGTTTCTATTGTTCTCATTGTTTGTAACAATGAGAACAATAGATACCCGTTTCCTGACTTAGTGAACACCCTGTATATAAACTTATTTATAATGAACAATTTAAAAAAAATGTTGAAATTAAAATATAATACTATAATTTGTAGATTTTTTTTAAATATTGTATAAATTTGTTGCACCCAATTTTTAAAAACACCTGTCAAATATTAGTAGGATAATTTTTGAACAATATTTAAATTTTTTTTTAATAATTAATAAAAAAAATACCTTATATTAAAAAATTTGTCTTATATTTAATTTGATAATTTAATAATTATTAAGCAATAAAAATGAATTGAATTGTTAATAAATTTTTTTATTTTCATTTGTGTAATATGAAATTAAGTATAATTTATTAAGTAAACCTCAAATTTTTTTATTAAATAACAATATTTTATTACCAAGTTTTATTAGAAAATAAAAAAGATTTTTAGGAAAAAATTAATATTAACGTGATCTATTATGATTGACAATGATTATTCTTGGAATTATTCCTAAAACAGAAAAACATTTTGAATATCATGAGCTGTGAGTTATGCCAGATGGATGGCCAAAGTCATTTATGCATTTAAGATATACTTGTTTCAAGTTAAATTTAAATTAATTCTTACAGATAAAAATATCTCTAAGAAAATGTGTTTTTGTTTTGCTGAAACGTATGTCCGAACTTTGTATCTATCATTAGAAGTATTTGAAGTGCTTATTATGATTTTATCATTATGCAATAATTTATAAATTATTCAAATAATGATTCTAAAATTAGTATGATAACTTCAAAAAAATTTTCAAATTATCTTAGGTATTTAGTTTCTAAAACAGTAAGGTTTTCCTTATTTGATGTTAATGTTTTAACAACAATTAAAACAAATATGATCCGATCTGTATTGAAGGTATATACAAATTGATAAGAGAAAGAAGATGAAAATAAAACTAAATAGTATATTTTACTTCAAAAATGAGTTTTCTTTCTTGAAACACGTATAGTTTCACTATTAATAACATCCGACACCAAAAATTTATTTACTATTTTCTATTATTGCTCATTTTCTAACTAAAAAAAACTTTTCTAAATGGTAGAATGATCATAATGTTCTAAATGGATTATAAAATTTTTAAAAATCGGTTATTGTGAACGACGTTGTAAAAATAGGTATAAACTTATACAAGATTACAATATTATTCACACAAAACGTGAAATAGAAAAACAGTATGTTTTACGAATTGTTGTTGCAAACCGTAAAAAAGATATAATTGCCACATGTTCATTATTCATTGTCTAAAATATAAATATAACATTTTCTTCATTAACTTTAATTGAAAAATAATTTTTTCTATATAATAAATGTATATATTCTATATATTATATCTTCCTTAGTATTTCATTTACTTATAAAATATAGTTTTTTATTTACATTAAATCCAAGTTCAATATAAAATTACAATTAAATATATTTAACTGATTGATATTGATTTGAAGTGAAATATGACAAAAATTAATATTTTAGTGTATGTAGAATATTTCAATAGTAGATTGAAAAATATATTTTAAAAATAATAATTTTTTTATATTTTTGTTGTATAATATAAACAAAAACATATGTTATCTCAATTGTTTTTTGATGAAAAAAGAAAGGTTCGACTACTCTTGGTTGTCAATTAATTAAAAGACAAAAATTATTATTTTTATTTATTTGATAAGTCTCTAATATGTAATGTTATTGTTTAAATGTGGTCCAAGATTATAGCTTATATTTTATGAAGATCGTTTTAATAATTAATAATTTCAAGGTTATTTAACAATAGCTAGTATAAAATTTATTTTTGAATTATAAAATGAAACATCTTTCTAAACTAGATTTTTTATTCAACAGCCACCAATACCTTTTGTATACCGGAGTACAGTAACCGATTACCGAACACGTTCTACCAGAATGATGAATGCCAAAATGGTTTATCACTTACAATCACAATTCATAGTGAACAGTTATTTATTTTTGTAATAGCAAAAGTAGACTGTGGATTCAAAGAGTGTTTTACTAACTGACTTAAATCACGAATATTTTTCATACTCTGTTAGTTAATTTGAAGTAAATAGCTAATTACACTATAATAAGAATTATATTGCTATATTACTTTGTTTTTGCTTTTAAAATCCTTTTTATATTAAAAAGAAAATTGAAAGAAAAATACATTAACTAACAAATTAGTATTTTTCATTATTGGCCGCCAGCCCCACTGGTATAAATGACGAAGCAAAATATATTTATAAATGTAATGTAAGAAGAAGTGTAGTTTAGAAACAATACTTATTGAATAATATTTTTGTTATATTTTGATTTAAATTCAAATGAATAGTTTTCTCAGATCATTTGTATACTAAGTTAACGATTTTTTTTTCCAAACTTACTGTTTTAAAATCAAATTACGTTACCCGCTGTTCCAATGGTATAATTTTTACAAATTATTATTATTGAAGTGGTTTTCACACGGTGGTATAGCATCTCATAGTGCATGACTGATGATGACGATAAAAACACAAAACCGCAAATTCTCACTGCAAAACACATGTGTATAGCGGCATTTTCTTTCAAAAAATCTAAGGCGTCAACAAGATTGTTTTATTTATATTACACGCATATTTCGTTAATTCAACGCTGGGAAAAAACAAACAACGTAACTACACACTGGTTTGTATCATATGCAAATCAAAGTGGAATTCATGTTTAAAAGCAAATCGGTTATCAATAATTCGATAAAACTTAATTTTTTCTCATTTATACAATGAAATGTGCCTGCTAATTGTAGTACGAATAGTAAAAAAATACCATTTTCAATGATTTTAAATAATTGTTATTATAGTACTGGATAGTATTTTTTCTAAATTATATTGTAGAAGAATCGACTGACAAATCTATCGTTGGTTTGGCGCGTTTTAAAAATTACTGTTTTGGTGTATATTATTTGTTAAATAGTTAACAACAAAATTACTAAACAACTAGTGATCTAGATTTGAAAACTGCACTTCCTATTCCAGAATGGTATACACGCTATTACCGAATAACAAAAGCTAACCAATAGATAATAAATCAAATACATACAAAGCTTAGTATTAATGTTTTTATAGTGAGTGCGGTGGAGGTACACCGTTAAGGGAATTAAGGATACGGTATAATAAAAAATAGCGGATTTACCACGAAAAAAAACGGATTCAATTAAGTGTGCACAAAAACGTAAAAAATAACAATAGCTTTAAAAGATCATACACGAGAATAAAACTATTATTATAATTATGTCGGTAAAGATACACTCCGTATGTGAGAAATTAGACCTAAAATCTACAACGAAAGTCCTAATTCAACGTATTTTTAATTACTTGTATGCATAAGGTTTTCATTTTATAACCGGATAATTTTTAATTACATTAATTAAACATTTATAACTACTAATATACATTTTAATAGCGAAATTATGAGTGTAAATTTATGTTAAAATAAAATAAAAATAATTTACCCACAATAGAAAAATGTACTAAATTATTTTTAATTCCAATACAGCGAATAAAATTCAAGAATTTTTATTTAACACATTTTTTTTTGTATACAGACAATTGATTTGAGAAAAAAAAGTTCTAACAACATAACCACCAAATTATTAGAATAGTATTACTAACAATTAACAAAAAACATGGTTAGATAGTTTACGCATTAATTCATTTTTCATTTAAATATAATTCTATCGTTGCTTGGTCCTCGCTGAAAATGAGATAACAGTAAAACTCGGTTTTTTAAGCTTATTAAAAACTTTATTCTATGACCATAAAATGAATCAGGCACATGATATGGGAGATATATTCCTTCAAGACGAAACACTAATTGCGCCGCCGATTTTGAAGAGGGTTTTTTTTATACGTTTATTTCATAAATAATTTAAAAATCATTTTTTTATGAAATTATAAAACAAAATTTCTATTAAAGAAATCATATTATTCATGAGGTTCAACAGTGCAGCTGACAATTAAATATGGTTACTACAAATTGTTTTAATTTTAACTTAAAAGATTTTAAAAGAACATAAGAGCTACAATCAAATTAAAATAGCTCAGCCAAATTAACCACCGCAGTTTTTATATGAATTCCTAAACGTTAACACGAATAACAAAGGCAGCTATAACACTATAACTTCGTATCCTCTTAAAAAAAGGAAAAGCACAGTTAAGAGATCTATTCCCCTCCTGGATGCTATTTTTTACATGCAGTTTTATGCGTCCAAGAAGAAATGCGAAAGAACAACAACGCTTGTTTGTTATTTGTTCGTTGTCTGTTCCTTGTGCGACGGTTAGAACCAAGTTAGTCGTGTTTAGTGTTACTGACCTGATACACAGTACTGTGGCTGGTTGGTATATCACAGAGTACATATAAATATACATAATTATCAAAATACTTACAATTTAATAACAACAAAAAGGTGTTTCTTTACAAAATATTTACAAAAATAAACTTTAAATTAAAGTAGTGAAAATATAACACAAATATATTTCGTGGTCGAGGAAGTGATATTTTGACATAAGGTAATGAAATAATGTATATTAAATATTATATTTTATATGTATCAATTAATGGTTATAATTCATAATTTATAATTTATAAATTATTTATTTTATTTTCGCCGAAATCAATGAGTTTAAATAATATAGTGTAATAAAAACGATTTGCGATACCACAAGTATTAGATGAAACATATCTAATTATTAGATCCGACAAAACCTCATTAATTACTTGAATTTCCGGTTCAAATATTGCACATCATCAAAATACTTTTCTTAAATTATATTTTGATAATTTCATAAAAAATAGTCTTTATGTAATTATTAATCTATAGCACTAATTAAAAGTCAGGTATGTATATAAATTCTTAAGAATAATACAATTCTTTTTCATTAGTGAAAAACAACTAGATAACCAATATATAGTATGGCTGGTTATAAAGGAAACTATATTACATAAGTATTAATAACACTTCATAGTAACTATTTAAATAAGGAAAATATGGTAAAATAAATAAATACATAAAACAAGTCATATCTTGTTAGTAGGGTAATAATTGAACAGGTATTTTACCAACTTTGTTACGTAGTTACGTCTTATGATATGAAAAAAACAATGAGTTTTTCTAAACCGAAGTTTACCAGGTTTTTTTTAAATTTTGATATTTAAAGTGATTTGAGTGTATTTTTCCTATCGATTAAATGCATATCAGTAAGAACATCGGAGAAAATGTTAACGTAGTTGAGAAAATATGAGTATGAGCGAGACGATCGTGAACCAGACACTCGTTAGTTAATTGCACTCATTGCATAGAACTTCTTTATAACTACTATTTTATTTTATTTAATTATGTAATAATTTAATTTAAAATATTTAATAATAATTATATTCGCAAGAATTATAAAAACTGTCAATAGTCATTAATTGTTTTAGTAACGTTTCGTAAGTCTTCCATTTTGGGAGCCGTGAACAGATGTTCTTAATTTTATTATTTTTAATAATGTATAGTTTTATCAGTGAGTTCTTTTTATGAAATTTAGTATTAAATAAATTGTACAATAAATAAAAAACCATTCAAAATAAAAAAAAATGACAAATGTTAAGAAATATAACAGCAATAAAAAATGTTTAGACAAAAAATTATAAATATATTACTATAGTTTAGAACTTAACTTAATAATTTTTTTTCAGTAACATATATTTTTATAATTTTTATTGGACAAATTATTATATCTTGACTCTTAAAAATAGATATTCAAGAATTTAACAATTTTTAATTTAATGACGATTTGTCATACGCTAATTTCTTTAATAAATATTTAAAATAACTTCTTTTTTTATCATAAAACATAAATTTCATTATTCACTAACCAACACCATCATATAATCGAGTAATCTTTTTTGATAGTCTGCAAATTGAACTGCATTATTAGTATTTACTGTTTTCGAAGAAATGAATATAAATTCAAGTTAACGGATTAAAAAATGGAGATGTGTACTCATGCATAACATCTCTAAAAGCCTTCAGCATATAATATAAAAACTCATAATAAATATCTACATTGCACCTCCTTTGTCCATAAAATAAATATATCACGTATATTAAATAGTATTTTCTAACTGTTCACCTAACGGAATGAATTTTAACCACACTTTATTAACACATATTGACCTAACAACACACTAAATTCATTTTAAATTTATTAAAAGATTATCATTTTATCCGATTTTCATTAAAAGTATAATTTACTTGATTACTATTGTTATTTAACATTATTACTTAAATGTAATATTCTACATTACACAGTTTTATCGTTAAACAATTTTTAATTTTTTAGTCGATTAAAAAAAGATGTAAAAAGGGTAAGGGTTTTAATCTCTCAAGGTATCTCTAACAAGAAATCTTTTCAACATATATTAAAATAGTAGTCTAAGAACAGATAAATAGAAGGCTGAATTTTCCTATTTAATCAATTACTGTTGCAAAATATCTTACAATAACTATATAAACCTTATTTATTTTACTAAATAATTCTAAATATTTAGATTGTAAAAAATATCTTAACGATTAAAAAAAAATTCTCTAGAAATAATGATCTATAAAATATTATACTAGGTTAATTTCATTTTCATTAATGATCCAAAAAAAATCTATTACAACGAAAAAAAATATGTTCATATTTCTATCTCAATTATTGCTATTGTCATGAGTTTTCTTTTTAAATGCACGTAATACTTAGAGAAGACAACACGAATTAAATAAATTGTCACACTTGGATTCTTCTTTTCTGTGTCAAATATTTAAGTACCTTTATTAATTCACAGAAAACACGCTATACATATTATTATTCGTTAACAACTATAGTAATAACACAAATGGGAAAAATAACACACGCTACAGTTAGAAAAAAAAATAACTGCAAACGATAAATTTTGCGTGTCCACAAAGTATATTTTGTGTATATCACAATATTTATTTATAAAAAATTAGGTAAACGTCCGTATTCTCAGCAAGTCTTCTTAGGTTTTTCGTGCATCGTATTAGATACAACTATACTGCTATAGTGTAATTTTTCATACTAAACCATTAAATTAATGTTCAAAAGAAAATATTTTGAATTCGATCAAAGCGAATAAAATTATTTTCCCATTAATATACAACCGCTTTGAACTAGACAATCGCGTGTATTTTTATTCATTATTATGTTTATCCTACATTTTTATTATCTAGTTCGCGCTAAAAATTAGAACAGCTATTTAATACCTTTGTATAATGAAATAATCTGAAAATTTTTATTATAAAATTTTTAGTTAACAACCATAGTATTATAAAGTTTTATATTAAAGGAATACCAAACAAATGACTTTACAGCGACTTTTATAAAGTTAAAAATTAATATTAAGATATCGAATAAGTAATGATTATTATTATTAATATATATTATATACAGAGTGGCCCACCACTCACTGACAACTTAAATAACTTTTGATCCAGTTAATATTTTTAGTTGATTTTTTTTTTAAATAATATTTATACGTTAGGTCTATAGCTATATCTCAATAATTAATTTTTTTACATTTTATTAAAAATATTAATTATTTTAAAATTTTAAATAAAATGTAAAAAAAAAATCTAAGATAGCTATTTTGTAGAGTAGAATTTAAGAAAAATTTTAGTAAAAAAATATCTTATTAATATTCAGTAGTAAATATTCTGTAGCGTTTTGAAGTTTGTAAAAATTTGAATTTTCATGTACTATTTTACGGTATTAAACATTGAAATACGTATTGAGAAAAGGACAGAAGAAAACGCTATCTTTTCAATATACTTTTGAATGAGAGTGATAAGTAATAATTGCCTTATCTAATTTCTTATCATGGTATTAATGCCATGTTTGTAATGTATACACACTATCATCATATGTATACACAGTAATCATGAAAAGATAGCGTTTTCTTCTGTCCTTTTCTCAATACGTATTTCAATGTTTATAACCGTAAAATAGTACATGAAAATTCAAATTTTTACAAACTTCAAAACGCTACAGAATATTTACTACTGAATATTAATAAGATATTTTTTTACTAAAATTTTTCTTAAATTCTACTCTACAAAATAGCTATCTTAGATTTTTTTTTTACATTTTATTTAAAATTTTAAAATAATTAATATTTTTAATAAAATGTAAAAAAATTAATTATTGAGATATAGCTATAGACCTAACGTATAAATATTATTTAAAAAAAAAATCAACTAAAAATATTAACTGGATCAAAAGTTATTTAAGTTGTCAGTGAGTGGTGGGCCACCCTGTATATTGTTTTAATTATTTTTTCTTAATTCTGATAAATAATGAAAAATATATTTTTAACGTAATCTAAGAGGACAATAATTCTTTTTAACAAAAATTTTAATGAATTGATGTAATTGTATCAAAAGTTATAGAAATTACTTTATCTTCAAGGATCATTCTGTACAAATTTCGTAAATTAGATTTATTAATAATTTTATTTAGGTTAGATAATGATTTCAAAAACACAGCAGTGTGGTCACAGCATAATTTGAATGATGTCGCGTAATTGTTACAAGTATTGATGATATCTGAAAGTGATCAACATCAATAGCTATTTTCTTAATTATGCCCTGATTACAGGTTTTAAGATTTATAAGTATAATACAAGCATACCATTTATAGTAATTAAATTTAGTATTATAATTTTTACATAAAATTATAAAAAGTTATAAAGTTGTTGCATACTCAGTGATTCTCTAAATATTATCATTTTTATTAGAAGAATAAAAATTTAATAAAATGAATAAATACTTTGTTAAATCAAGAAAATAAATGTAGTATTCAGCTAATAAAACTATTTATTTCACAAAAATATTATTAGATATAAGTACTCTCAACAAAATTTAAACAAATTTGAAATAATTAAGCTATTTATAGACACTATTGAAAAAAAAATCACTTTTCAAAACATGGACGATAAACAAAAAAAATTCTTCAAAATTTATTCAATTTAGCTGTCTTTATAATTTGCGAGGCATACGAAAGAATGTTATGCTATTCGCACGAAAATAATTCCTTTCTCGTAAGTCGATAACCTTCCCCATATCAAAATGTTAACATACTTTAAGTAATTTACTAATTACCTTTACCAGTACCTCACTTTACCTACAAAGGGTGGTTTAAGATATTGTGACAAATCTAATAAATATTCAACATAATAAACATATCAAGTGATTATATTACTTTTTTTATAAATTATTTTCAACTTTAGACACTATTAAAAGAATATCTTTTATTATGTATCCTTAATAAGAAAAAAAAACATTTTTTATTATCTAATTTGTACAAAATAGTAATTTTTTTAGTTCTTTTCTTACAAAACATTTTGATCGGTCAGATAAAAATTGTGATTTATTATTTAGAATGAAAAAAATTTATTTGAAACTAAAAAAAAATTAATTAAAAAATTACTAAATATATTGAATACGTATTTCGAGAATAATGTTACCATTATACAGGGTGTTCAGTAAGTCAGGAAACGGGTTTCTATTGTTCTCATTGTTACAAATAATGAGAACAATAGAAACCCGTTTCCTGACTTACTGAACACCCTGTATAATGGTAACATTATTCTCGAAATACGTATTCAATATATTTAGTAATTTTTTAATTAATTTTTTTTTAGNACATACTGACGACACCCTAACCAAAAAAATACTTTTACCCCTTGTGACGTTATCACTAAGTAATATTATAATTTGGCAATTTACACAAGTTTAATAATAATCTTTTATTGGACCAAATTATTAAATTGTTCTTATTTTTAAACATTTCTATTATCTCCCTTATAATAAATTTTTCATAATTATTTACGTTTTTAATTAATTTTATGGTTTTAATGAATTGATTATGTGTCAATAAATGTTCAGCTACAAACATCTTAATATTTCTTTTTGTTTATCCTACGTTACTTTTATTAAAACTCTCACATTTTATTTTACAAATGCCCGATTTCAAACAGCTGTATTAATAACATTATAAATAACTTTTATGATATTTTTTGACCAAAAACTGAATAAAAAACATTAATTTAATACAAATGAAAATTTTCAATTAAACTATGTTTATATAAACAAACATTTACTTATTACTAAGTAATAACTTCAAATAAATAAATATATTTTATCAAATTACTCATATTAAACAAAAAATACAAAAAAATGATTTTAAATTGTATAAGATACTTTTTTATTTCATAATTTTTAAGTGTTATGATTACTTTTATTGATATAATACAAATCATCTTATACGAAAAAAATGTCTCCTTTTAAATTTTCTTTGACAAATTTTCTTTGACAAATTATCTAACTTATCATGAAAAATTATTTAGGAATTGATTTATAGCAGTATAAATCGAAAATTAAATTTCAAAACAAAATTTAGACTTTTATCCAAATAAACATTTTAAATTGTTTAGTATTCATTTTCAGTGTTGTTAGTATTATTTTTATCTATTACTTAAATATGAACTGAAATATTTTAATTTAAATATTTATCTTCTTTGAAACTCTATTAAAATTAAATTAGCGTATATTATTTTATTACGTATTTTTATTTAAAATTAAAATTTTAAAATCCTATTTAAAAAACTGTTTAATTTTCTATAATTTAGTTTTGTAGTGTTTTTTTACAAAATTATTTGGTTATTTAATTTTAGAACTTAAAATTACAATACAGTTAAGCCCATGAAGAATAAAAATAATAATTATATAAAAAATGACTACGGTAGTTATTTTCCTAAGTATCCTGTTTCTAATAAGTTTTTTTAAGAACATAAAATATAAAAATCAACTTTTATTGAAATCAAACAAATAATAAAAAAATTTCAAAAGTTTTTCTAAAACTTAATAAAAAAACATTCTATTCAACCTAATATAAATAATTGTGTTAAAAATCCTGTGTTGTATTTGAATGTTATACTTTGTTAGTAAATATAAACTAAAAGTATTGACTATCAATATTTAAATATCTATACACATTTTGTGAGAGGATAGAATCAATCAAAAGTTGGGTTGGGTTTGAAAAAGTTCAAAAAACTTGAATTAAATTTAGTTATTTAGATATTTATTGCACTTGACAAGATTAGAGGTGGTTCTACAAGTTTTTTAAGGGGTATATCTCATGAAGTTTACCGAATTGGTACTTTTTTTAATTGAGGATCATTTTTCCTACTTCTGAAACATTTACTAAGATCCCAAACACCAAAACTCAAAATTCAACAAATCCTCAAAAACAGACATAAATTACAATATCCTGTCCAAAACGAACCTTGTTTATTTATGCATAATAAAAATTGATCATTGTGGCTAATTAATTAAAGAAAATTAAAAATATATTAAAAATATTATTAATTCAAAAACTAAAAAATATTAAACTCATACTGACATTAGCGTTGATAATGTTAACATTGTTTCAGAAATACGTATCCGCGACTTTTCAGTAATTTTTTGTGACTTTTGAGTTTAATATATTTAATATTTTTTAGTTTTTAAATAAATAATATTTTTAATATAGTTTTAATTTTATTTAAACTTTGTCTTATCGTCTTTCAATACCTAATATTTCACCTGATTTTCACTCACAGCTACATGATTAAAATTAAATGTATAGATACATACTCATTATAATTGCTGAAATTATATCATTAAACTTCAAATTTGTAAGTAAAATATTTGGGTAAACTATTATGTGTTATAGGAGAGCACTATGAAGAATATTTTGTTGGCTATTACGCTCATAATTGTACTTAGAATCAACGGTTACTTGGCATTTACATCCGGAGATGACAAATTTATAAAAAAATACGCAATGATGAAGGTAAAAAAAATCATAAATAATAACATTTTTACTTTTTTAACTGATAATAGGTAAACTGCAATTATTAAAGACCAACTTTTAAGTATTATTAAGAAGAAATTCATTAACCTGACAGTAAAATTTTTATTCATTTCCGTTTGATTAAATCACATTTTTTTCCTTTATTTTAATCATAGGGTATTAACTTTAATTATCTTAAATATTTTCGAACATTTATTAGAAAACCAAAAATCTTTAAAAAATATTGTTATTTGATTTTTATTGAAAACATAAAGATGAATTAAAAAATCTAAACACATTAGCCTTAACAAGTCTCATTTTTCATTAATAATAAAAATAATAATAAAAAAGAAAGATCCATAAAGAGGGTTTTCAACTGCTGGTGTATGTATTGATGATATGGGAGATTGTATTAATAGCGGAGGTTTAGGATACAAGTAACCTTCCCTAGAATTTGAAGTAAAGGCGAGAGAGTAAAAAAAGAAGTAGTTAAAACGTATTTTGAAGGGGTATTTCTTCTGTCTTAAAACAAAAAAAGAAAAAACTACGATGTAGTGTTGGTAGTCAAAGTGTACTCTACTGACACTTTAGTTATAATGAAAGAGTCGAAGAGCCGTTTTTATAAGAAGTTTAGGAGGGTAATGCCAAGGTATAAGGTGCAGACCAAATACAAGTCACAAATACTAAGCGAACCGGTGAAAAATGTAACTAACATGATGTAAGTACATGATACAAGTAATTGAGTTAGGAAACAAAGAGATGATTAAAAGTGTCAAGAATAAACAAACTAATATTTGACATAAGGTTGATATTAGACAGCAACTACCGAGTACTAAAACTGACGTTTTGACAATATATCTTGATGTGCGCACTGAAATCGACTGACCATAACAGGTATAATTTTGTGGGTAAAACTTTCATAAGTGTCGCGTCTAACAATTGGGTGAGTTTATCTCTAACAATCCAATAGCCAGTTAAATTTAAATGCGAATTAGAGGGTAATTAAATACGTTGTTATTAAACAGATATATTTTAATTTTAATTTTGAAAGGGGTAGGGTCAACATCTAAATCTATTTAATTCGCCCTCATATTAAACTTGTAATAATTATTTAAATGTGAAAATAGGAACTACATTCCATGTGTTCTAAATACTTACATATTAAAGGGACGATTGTTCGTTCTAAATAAATTGTGGTCTGTCTAGATATACGAGACTTGCTTTGGTCCCGAAGTTGTAAAAGAAGTGCGTAAAGAAATGAAAATTGCTACAGCCAAGTGCAATGGTAATATGCCCATGAGTGTACCTACACCAACTTTGGCATCGCTAAAACATGCTTTAAGTCAGAACGCCAATGCACACGAGTTTGTAAGTCATCACCAAAATAAGCCAAACCAAGAAGATGCTTTTGGTAAAAATCAACCAGGCTTCGATTTAGCTAAATTACAGCAAGCTATTTTGTCTGGATATAATTCACACGTTGTAAGTATTTTTTAATTTTCTTAAAGAAAAATTATTCATTCAATCAATTAAAAAAACTTACAAAATATTGCTCAATCGTCTTATTATACTCTGACTTTCGATAGGATAACTTTATTACCCATCGGATCTCATAGCCCTTAGTATCCTTTATTAAGCGCAATTTGGAAATTCAGAAACTTTTTGGAGCTAATTTTTCCAAAATTTAAATTAGCATTTCTATTTTTTTCATACTATACTTATTCCTTTATTAAAAACATAGCTCAAAGGCTATATATCAATTGACATATAATATTAATTGATTTCATTCAATAATTAAATTGGCCATTAAACTACAATAATTCTTATAAAAAATATATTGTTTTTTATAAACGGTATGAAGTCTAATTTTTTTTATAGAACAACAAACAGTTTTTCTGTGAAAGAGTAAAAAATTAAAAAATTTTCATTTTATTAAAGATTATTTTACAGACTTACATAAGTAGATTTGTCTTAAGTACGCGTTTAATATTGGTCCCTTTAGTATAAAATAAAACCTACTTTTAATTGCTAGCAGAACTGGTGTAATGAAAATGTAACTTTTGCGTTTACTTAGGAATCCGCGTTTAAATAGACTTCACAAACTTATTTCATGAAAAATAAACTCGGCGTACACAAGTCATAATTTATATTGTGAAAAATATTTGCATTGTGATCCGTGATTCCTATTATCGACACTGATAACAAAAAGAGAATACAACATTTATTTTTTGAAATTGATATAACTTAAAATATAATTGTACAGAAATATTAATTTAAAAAATAATAACGAATCAATAATTTAAAAAGCAATGTAAGTAAATCACTATTTTCTATTTGATATTAAAGGCATAAAACTAATTTGCATATGAAAACTATTTTTTATTGATTCATCCATGATGACACTAAAGAGATATTAGTTTATTTTCCATAGTAGATTGTATTTTTGAGTAGCTGATGAACTATTAAAACTATTAATTCTGAATACGCGTCGCTCAACGGACATGGTCTTTTTAGATTATCTACCTATATTAATCTGCGCATGTCTACCTTCCCCTTCTTTTGAAAAAGTCATTATCATATACAGTATGTTGCACCTCAGCGAATCGGCACGGTTTGTACCAGGGTCCCATGATGCGAATCGATTGCTCTGCTGCTTACCACCTCCAACGATAGGGATGATTTTACTCTACCAATTATCACAAATTTACTTAAAAAGTCTGACTTTTTTAATTTACTTTGATAAAATTAATTTATTGAAAATTTCGAATAAAAAACATAAATTATATTAAATATCCACATTTTTACAAATTTTACCGAGAAATGAAATATTTTTAACTTTATAATAGATATATTCATCTACGGCGGCCTGCTAGCTATTATCCGGTCTGTTAACTGTAGTTCATTTTTTTTTTTTTAATATTTAGTAAAACTACAGTGAAATTCGGCGTCTTTTGACAACATTCTTGTAGATCAAATGTATCGTCAGTCTTCATCAAGATTTTAACAAGTGTAGTTAAATTTAAAAAAATACCCAAAAGGAAGCGTCTTAGCAATAAAGAATCTCTTTTTTGGCTTATACGAATTAAATATATTATTTAAGGGATCCAACATTTTAAATTGTACTAGACAATAAATTGGTAAATCAGAGCCTGTCAACTACTTATGCCAAATTATAACTTAAACGTGTAATTATTTTCGTTGCAAATGACTGCCCTCCCCCCATCGATACGACCTTAATAGTTCTCTATTGTCTGTAAGTAAAATTTAACAATAATATACCAGTACAGTATATTTGTATTAAATTACTTGATCACTTTTTTAATTATATTAAAAAGTACAGTTGTAAAATTATGCTTTTAACGTTTTAAATTAATAACTTAGAAATTCTAACTTTAAACCCTATTAATATTGACTCACTAAATTCTAAACAATTGAATATACGGCCCGTAAAGAAATAAGATTCCCAGTTCTATAATACAGTTCATCATTTTATTATGAAAAAATTTTTTTTCTGTATTATTTTTATTCTAAATTCAAATTAGATGTATTCAAAGATTAAAATATTTTTCAGAAACAATCCTCTCAACAATCACACTTTTCGTCACAACCTGTAAAATCGTGGACTACGCAGTCTATGGTAGAACAGCCTCAATACGTTGCTAATACACTATTTTATCCACCAAATCCTTCTATGGCTAATACAAACGATATGTTTCTGGCCAGGATTTCATCTCCTACAGGAATACAACAAGCGACTTACCCATCAGTCCCTTTTCCAATGATGTCAGCATCCACTATGACTGGAGGTCAAATGTACCAACCATTTTACCAACCATTCTTTTCGTCTCATCGGACATCAGTAAGTTTTACAGTACAATGAGAAAAACTTATAAGTTATTTATTATTTAAGTATCAAACTAAAATAAAATAATTTATAATACACTTTTTATTCTACGCTATATTCATTAAGTTCATTTCTTAATGATTACTCTTTGTAATAATGATTTATTAGTAAATATTTTTAATTTTTAAAGACTATTAATTTTATTATTATACTATTCTATAACTACCCAATAACATTTTGTTTTTTGAAAAGTCATGGTTTTTAAAATACCTCTACCTCTTCTTCCTTTAACTTTCATTTCTACAACTATCTTACAGCTTCAGATTCTTCTCTCCTCATAACATGACCAAATCATCTAAGTCTATTTTCTCTCGTCTTATCCACGATTGACGCTGCACCTATACTCTCCTTATATGTTCGTTTGTTATCCTATTTTCTGTAATCACTCCACACATCCATCTCTGTTACACTCTTTTTCTGATCTATTTTCAGCCAACCATACATCATAGCTGGCCTCACTACAGTCTTGTAGAATTTACCTTTCAGCCTCATTGGAATTCTTTTATCGCATAAAACGCTTCTTTCCACTTCAACCACAAGCACTTAATTCTGTATCTTACATCCTCGTCAATACCACCACTCTTTTGCACAACTGAACCTAAATACTTAAAACTTTCCACCTCTCCAATCACGTCCTCGTCTATTGTCACTGACCTCCTCATTTCACCTACCTCGTGTTCTCCTTTGTCAAACTCGTACTCTATATACTCTGTCTTACTTCTACTTATTCTTAAACCCTTTTCTTCAAGAGCTGATCTCTACACCTCTAGCCTTTGATTAATTTCCTCCCTATTTTCTTCTATTAACACTATGTCGTCAGCAAACAATATGCACTTCATTCCACGATATCCTCTAATGTCTCTTTTGAGTACTCCTCATTCAGTAGAATAAGATTGAATCACTAACTTAACTATTTTTTTTTATGATAATTAAAATAATAATAATTTTAGAGGGTTGGAGGATTTGATGTCCGAAACCAATTGGATTCTTTGACCACTAAAATGTCTGGAAAAATCAGAAATATAACATGTGTTATGCAAGAACTTGGATATGTAAGTATGTGTCTTGAATTTTTGTAATATACAACTAAAAATGCGTTGATTCTACAGCTCAATCATAATCTGGAACCTGACTATGAAAACATGAACGAGAGAGTACGTAGACTACCTATTTCTGATGAACTTAAACAAGATATGACTGATGGAATTGAGTATTGCAAACAGTTCTCGGTTTGTACATATTGATATTATTATCATTATGTAAATACATTTAATTAAACGTGCTTTTATAGATGTGTGTACCAGACGAGAGAAAAGACAAGTTTGCCAAAGAATTAGTCAGACCAATGTTCTTCTTTAAATGTTATAAAGTAATAGCATTGTTAATGTCCAAACTAATAAAGAAGAATCAAATATTATATTTTGTTGTAGCATAAAAAACTGGAGTCTTGTATAATGAAAGACATTCGTGATCGTTATACTAATGAAGAATTTGGTGAAGAAAACCTAGTTTCATCAGACCGTTCTATGAGAAGTACTCAGAATCTAGAAGATGAAACAATGGAACAAACAGTATTTGATTACATTTATGGTGATAAATCTATAGACATAGATGTAATGTTATAAGGCGTTTACATCATTATTAAAATGCTCAACTACAGAAGTCTTATGTCCTACGTATTATTAATACATTCAATATTATTAATGTTCTCTAATTAATACTTTTGAATAATAACAAAAAAAAAATACAATATCACATGTAGTCCTACTTTTAAAACATTACTGTGACTATAAATAAATCTATATATAATTATATATGTAGTAAAGTTTTGATATTAGGACTTATCAATGATGATTTAGCTTGTATAAATTAATTTATTCTTAAAATTTATATGTTATTTTTATTATTAAATTTAATGATTTTAATATACTCACATTTGTACATTTACACAAATAAATACAATTTTCTATAATGTGCTAAATTTAATGATGAAAAATGAAAAAAAATTTTCCTCTAAATTTATGAAATTTAATACTTATTATCTAACGAAAAACTTAGAAGAAATAATTTGAGTCTTATTTATAAAATTGTGGACGTTAAAGAATATTAATATTCTTTAAAAACATTTTATGCTAATGATGTTTTTTTTTATGTAATTAATTATATAGAGCTCTTTTTATTTGCATAACTGTTTGTTAAACAATTATAAAACATAGTTTTATTTAAATATATTTCAAATTTTATTTAAAAATTATATTATTTAATTAATATAACTTTTAGAGAATATTCCAACAGCAATGAATATCTAGAAATTTAAAAAAATTTAGTTATAAAAAAAATATTTATAAAATCAATACAAGTTTAAATATTTGAAATTGTTTTATTCAACAGGTATAAAAGAACAAATTTTTCATACAATAAAAATTATAATTTAGAACATAATATTGGACAAAAAATGGAATAAATAATAATCATAATAATAGTTATAATATTTTACACCAAAATGTTACTTATTATTACTTATTAAAATTTATTTAAGTTATCATCATATTATACTTATAATAATCTAAAAACTGTAAAAAAATAATTTTATATTTCGTAATATTTGAAAGTACATTTTATAAATAAATAGTAAAATAAATAAATTGTGACGAATAAAATTAAGGAATTTAATTTAATAAAAAAACAATTATTTTTTAAATCTTGGATGTATTAGTGTAGTAGAGAGATGAAAAGAATGGATTAATAACACAATAACCCCTTTTTAACATATAAAAATTAATTTACTAAAATATTATCTCACAAATTAAAAATTTTGATTACAAATTTTACTTGACTATTAAATCAGTGTAATTGTTTTCACTATCTTTGCGACTAAACAGTCTCATACGACCTGAATGTTGGGTTGCACTTCCAATAACTTCCATCCATCTAAAATTAGTTATTTAATAAAAACTATAAGAAATAACTCAACTATATTTTTATATTTCTTTCCATATCTATAAGTCCTCATAGATTATTATAATAAAGAAATGATCATTTTTTATTTAATGTAATGTTCAAAAGATTCTAAAATATAATTTTTTAGTAGCTTGTTACAATATATTGATTTAAGAAAATATGGAGCTATTAATACAAAGAAAATATTTTGTGACTCAATATAAATTGGAATATTATATAGTCAAAACTACTCATAATTTTTTAATTTTTTAAAAAATTTAAACTAATTTTTTATGAAAATGGATAACTATTTATGCTCTTAAATAAATACACATACCTTCCAAATGTATATTCACTTTCAGCTCTAAAAAAATATATGTGACTTTTAAATTGTAATTTAAAAACAAAGTCTTTTTGAATAGAGTCTTTTTCATTTGGTTTGGATATACTGTATCCCAATAAAGGTAGGCTTGCTAATGGAGAATCATCTTGAAAAGATTTGTAAAAAAATAAACAAAAATTTGTAAAAACAACCCATAACTTCTGCCAACCATTACTATTTTTAAATTTACGAAGCAAAAATCCACTTAATTGATTCTAAAAAGTTTTAAAAAATACAGTTAAAAAAACAGACAACATATTTATAATAATAACTTAAACCTCGATGGCCTTCAAGTGATCAGCCATCCCAATACTTGTATTTCTATGCCAGCAGACATGAACAGTTGTATTGTTTCTTTGTGCAGTATTTGGTGTTTTATTGTTTATCTCAGATAAATCACCATTACAATCACCATTATTACTCATCATATCATCAGATGAATCTATAATAGTTCAATATTTAAAATATATATATAAACTCAAATATATAGGTAGAGTAAAAACTTACTACACGATTTTAAACTCAGGTAAATATTTGATGGTTCAATATTAGTAGTACATTCTCCTTTATACTTCTGTACACTACACGCAATATCCTCCAACCATTTATCTTTTTCTTCTTGACTACTGGCCGCAATAGTGATAACCCTAAAAATTTCAATTTAAAAATAAAGCTTTACAGTATTTTATAAAAAATAATTTTATATTACTTATTGTTTGAATAAATAGAAAATGAATATTGTGTTGGATTGTCAGTTCTTTCTTCAACAACCAGATCATTGAGAGGCACCTGGCCATGAATGCGGAACATGTGGCCAACCCTTGCCGTATAAAACAACATATCAGACATCTATATTGGCATGCACAAAAGCGCAACACTAATGTTAAGCTGAACACTTTTAAAAGCTTTAAGTTATATTTAAGCTTAATTGAAGACTGTGCGGCAAAATTTTAAATGTAAATACATAAAAAAAGTATTAATACAGCAAACTTAATTTTTTTATAACTAAAAATAATTTTTAATTATTCAAGCACTTATTGTTGATATCATATAAATAGCAATAATAGTTCATTGGTATTAATATAGTAATGACATTATTATATTATATATATTAATTTTATTAATAAAGATTAAGGCTGAGCCAACATTATTTTTTTCCACAATTATTAAAATATTTCATAATAATATAATGATGGCTATAATATTGTCATAAAACATAAACCAATAAAGATGATCATTTGATGTATTAAATAGTGTAAATTTTGTAATTACAGCTCTCAAAGAGACAACAAACTCATTCACTCTAAACACTTGATTTTGATATTATAGATTCATATTTTAATTTTTTTAAAAATGTATCATTGTAAAAATTTATTATTTAAATATTTTGTTTTAATTATAACATATAAAGAAAAATTATTAATATAATAATAATAAAGAACTGATTCAGTGTTTAATCATGTTTATATGATATTCATTGTGGACAACTCCATTACATTTTTAACTATCTTATTAAAATAAATAAAAAGTATAATATATTTAACATAATAATTATTTTATTTTAAAACTACTTAAAAAAAAAATTAATTAGTTAATCTTTATATTTGTCATAATATTATTGAGTTATCAAAAAATTGTTTGAAAATATTTATAAAATGTAGTTAATAACACCTTACATCATATAAAGATCTATGAAGATAACTAAGCCCTAATAAAGACCCAAAATTATTTTTACTGATAAAGTACTTTAAATATTAATTACAGAATTAATTAATACATTAAACATTCAAAGATCTTTTTAATCAATAAAACTTGATGGAAATTAGTAATACTACATTTTGTTAATTGTTTGAGATTTTAATTTACAATTTAATATCCATATATACATTCATACATGTATATAGAATATCTCACATTCAACTGACAATTATAACTTTTGAACAATTATATCATTTTTGAATTTTTTTTTAATAATTATTGCTTTTTTAGACTATGTTTAAAGGATATTTTTTATAATAAATCAATAATAATAAAAATAAATCAATTTTTTTTTTAATTTTAAATTTGAAATGCCATTTTTAATCTTCTTTTTACAAAAAATTTTGATAGGTTGATAACAATTTTAGGACTAGTGCTTATTAAGTTACAAGCACTTTATATATAGTGGGTATGTAGCACAGGTGAATGCAATCCATAATAATTATGTCTTAAAATTGTTTCCTTCTCATCAAAAGTTTTTGTAGAAAAAGGGCTAAAAATTGCTATTTTGAAATTTTGAAAAAAAAAAAAAAAAATGATTTAATTTTTTATTAGTGATATTTAATAAAAAATATGCTTCAAACATAATCTAAAAATTCCATTTTTAAATAATTACATTAAAAATCGCAATTTTTGTTCAATATTTTATTTAATAAATCTTTGATCATAATAACAATGTTAAAAATTTATTTTAATTAGTTTTTGAAAAATAGAAGAAAAAAAATGATTTGTAATTGACCTTAGGCTATTATCACGTACATACAATTGTAGTTTTTACTTTAATCTAAAATACCCTTAGAATATATCCTATATGATTATGCTATATTGAAACGTTAAAAATATTTATCTAATGTAAAGAATGATAATTAAGTAAAACTTAATAATAATTTTGTAAAATTTGATATTGTATAGGAGCACAGGGTAATATTCTACAAAAGAAAAATTTATAATTTGATAGTTCAATAAGAAACTATATTATAAAAAATTTTTACAATGCAAAATAGTTTCTTTTAAATAATGTAGACCCTTTGTACATTGATTATTATGTATGGATAGCATGCCGCACAGACAGAGCTGCTAAAAAAATAAAATTCAGATATTATTAAAACATGCTATAACTTGCCAGAAAAAACATGCGCTGTTGGTAACCTTTTCTTTGCGAAAATTTTGTCAAGCATCCTTGTCTAATAAACTCTCGATCAGGAATATGAAGTGTATCAATTCCAACCATATCTCTTTCAAGTTCACACAACTGTACAAAATTTTCCTAAAAAAAAATATAAAATTAATAAATAAATCAAGACACTGCTTAAAATAGGACGTGACTTACAGATTTCCTAAGTGCACTGGGTAATCTTTTAGTGACTTTTAATAACATATTCCTTGCTTCTAGGCAATTGTTATAATCAAAATGTGAAGGACCATAATGCCTTATTAATTCTGTCAAATTATACAATTATTACCTTTGTTATGATTGATTTATTGATTTACTTACTTTCCAAAAGATGAGAATAATGTAGTAATCTTTGAAGAGGTTTTAAAATGAATGCAGAGAGAGGTAAATAACACACTTTCTCCATTTCAAAATCTTTATAAAATATTTCAAATTTCTTATTGGTACGGTAGGCACGGTCAATTTTTTCAAGTACTGTCAAATGTTCATCCAAATAATGGTCATACAACTATAACAATTAAAATTAAAATAAATGATTTTTGGAAAAAATAAAAAAATTAATTTCTATCTTACATTTAAATTTTTAAAATGTTCTAACAAAACATCTGCAATACATGGTGGATCCCAATTATTCAACCTCATTTCAACATCTTTTAAAAACAAAGAGTGTGCATCATAAATCGGATCAATTAAATTTAATAACATATTCACAGCTTCAATATGTCCTATTTCATCATCTTCCTTACTCATTTCATCACGTAACCACTATATAAGAAGAAATGTAAAAACCAAATACTAAAAAAAACCCTACACAAATTAATAAAATACTTACAAAATTAATAACTTCTAAATCTTTTCTATAAGTGCGTTCAGTCATAAGAATTTCTTTAGTAATAAAATATGCTCTATCAGTCGGTCTCTAAAACAAAATAAAAATTTATAATGAATAATCAACTGAAAATTCAGAAAATAATTTAAAAACACATACTTTACGTTTTGTCTCCGTATTGATTGCTACATGATTTAAAGAATTTTCTTCGCGATTTGTAGAAATTATTGAAGTAATATTATTATTTCCATAACGGTCATCACTAAAATAATAATTAAAAATTTTCACTGGTAAAAACTTATAAAACAAATTGCAACTCTTTAGAATAAGTAAACAATTCTTTCAAGGTAGGTCCAATTATATATATATATTAAATTGAATACAGAGTGATTCTTTTAACGCTAGCCAAAAATTTAAGTGGAAGATATAGTTATCATATGGTTACTATATATATTTACAGAGTGATTTTTTTGTTATAACCCACTCAACTGCTTACACAAAATATATAATTTTTTTTTTTTTTGTTATTTTTAGTGACATATTATTTTTGAATTATTAGCTATGTAATACTTTTTAAGTTCATCCCTTATCAGGGTTTCAACTTTGTTTTTTTTAATGAGAACTCATATTTTGAGTTTAATAAAATTTTTGAGTTTTTAGTATAATAGTAAATGGCATTGGAATTTTAACTTAACATTATTTGTTTATTAGATATAACATTTTTAATTTTTGAATTAATTGGTTTTTTTGTGATGTCAATATTTGCAGATATGCAACATCTATTATCAATGGTAGTAAGGAACATTGTTATGAGTTTATAATTACCTCAACTGGCAATACAGAAAGCATATCTATTGCTAGTCATAATTGACAATAACACTCCGCTACTGTAATAGAAACATCATAAAAAACCAATTAGCTACCTGTATTTGTAATCCCTCATATATTATATATGAGTATTGATTCAAACATTTGAAACTTTTTATATATAATCTACAAATAACGATTTATTACAAAGTTAATAATTTAAGAATAATGTGTAACTAGAGGTAACAAAAAAAAAATATATTTAAATTATTATTTTTCTGTAAGTATTGAGTGGATTATAATAAAAAATACTAATAATAATAATAATAATAAAATAAATGTGTTTCTTTTTTTAAATAAACCCCCAAATATTGTATTAACATTTTATAAATATTTTTTTAAATTATTAGTTGTTAAATTTAAATAATTAATAAAATTACTCAATGTTTTAAAATAAATTTTATCTTATTTTCTTTGAAAATCTAATACAACAATATCATTTTATTGTTAACTAAGCTGTGCATTAGAACAAATAATACAACCAATTGACATTATATTATACAATTTTACTTACCATACATTTCCTACTGACCCATTAGATACATGATTTTTTGGTGTAGAAGACGCAGCTGTTATTAATCCATTTTCTTTAATAATTGATGAAGAAATACAAGATGTTGAGCCATTCATTTTTTTAAATGGCGAATCTACTTCTTCAGGTGTATCACCTAAAATATATATTCAAAATTTATTTAACTAGAATTTACTAAATTAAATTTAAAACAAAAGCATGCTTAAAAATTATGAATTAAATTAGTGAGTTGTGTAAATAGAATTAACTAAAACTATATTCAATTTGTAATAGCAATTAAAAAATAAAATTAATAATATAATCATATCAAAATAAAAATATAACAATGACCATGACAGATAAAATAAAACCAATGTAAAGCTCATCTTTTTAATGAATTCACTACAACTAGAATAAAAAATAGTGGAATGGTACTAGATTTAGGCTCTTGAAATATTTTATTAAAATATTTAACTTACAGACTTTCCAATGGTATGTAATAAAACAGACTTGACTAAATATATTTAAAATTTATATCATTAGAGTAAAATCACTAATGCAGATATTAAATATTTATCATCATTTATTTCTTCATAAAATTAATTTTTTTATTTACAAAATAACTGTCAAAATATAATAATACAATAGACATTTTATTTAAAAATTCACAAAGAGATCTATTGATATTCAATTAAAAAAATCCGTATAAGAATCAATTTAATAGTGGTTTCATTGAAATAAACATTTGTATTATACTATACACAATTTATAAATCCAACAAAGTTTGAAGAAATAAAAAAATCACCTACAATAATTGTTAAATAATTCACCAAACTAAACATTATTTTAAATTATTAACAAAACATACTTAGTATGAACAACAATACTATCAATAAAATATTTTTCTGGTCAAAATAAAATTAATCATCATACTCTAAACTTGAAACTTAATTGAAAATTATATATATATTAATATCAATTGAAAACAAGAAATGTTAGTAATAAAACTTAAAGCCACAAAAAAAATACTTATGTATTATACTAGCATAGTCAATATATATTGAGCATACAGTATTTGCTGAAGGTAAATTTATTTTAAATATGTGTAAGAAATTTTTCTATTATAATTTTTGTGGCACTTAAGTTTATTATTAATTACTTTTATTCTTAAATTGTTAATAATTAGTGTTTTTAACTTATATTACACCACAGTCATTAGTATACTTTATTAATCAATATTATTGCAAAATTGCATTGAACCGATGATGTAAATTTTAAAATAATAATAATCATAATGTACAAAAGGAAGACAATATTATTACTCTTCTAATGACTTAGATAAATTGTAAAGGTATGATTGCTGTAGTAAAATTGAAAAGAAAACTAAATTTAAGCTTTTGGATTAACTAACCTTAGTATTCATAAAACAGTTAATACTGAAAAAATTTAAGTTTGCTCATGATCAACATCATAGAAAAAATTGTTACTAATATTTAATGTATATATTATCAGTCTATTTCTACCTATTTATTAAATTTATATTTATATCATGATAGCTTAATTGTTATTTTCATGGCAACATAAAATTAAGTACATGTTTTAAGTAATACTCATAAATGAAAATGCATATAATTTTACATGATTTTCATGGAATATCAAAGATTTAAACTCTCATCAAATAAATACAATAACTGCATAAATAAAAATATTCTACTAATTTTGATACCTTACATAAATCAATAATACATTACACAAGTTATTTCATAACTAACTGTACTTTCTAATTAATTTTAAAAATTTAACATATTGTGAATATCTATATGAACTATTACAGGGTTGTCACAATTTTTTATCTAATAGTTTTTCTTTTAATTTCCTCAATTATTTTTTAATATAAATATTGAAATAAAATTCTTAACGAAGTTAATATGTATAATTTAAACGACAAAACATTATTAAATTGGACATGATAATACTTAATGGCTGTCAAAAAAATAAACATAATGAATTAAGATACAAATAAATCAAAATTAAAAATAAGAATTTATTTTTTGAAAAAAATTACTAGTAAATTATATAGTTGAATTTTTAAAAATTCAATTATGTTTCACAAAATGATCACTAAAATATTGTGCATATAATATAGGTTCAATAATAAATCAATTTAGACTATACTTATTCCCATTTACAAATTGTACTGACTTATACCTACAGCCAATATTAAGTTGGCAAATCATGCTAATTCATAGTTAGTTACTTCAAATCCAAAATTACAATAAGAACAAAAAAAATTAAGGTAAATTTATTTAAAATATCTGTAAGTGTATTTTCAAATGATATAAAAAAAAAATATTGACTTTTAAAAATTTAAAACTTATAAGATAAAATATGTTTTTAATTTTTTCAAATGAAGGTTATTACGAAAAAATGAATTATGTTAATACTTTTAACTTTTTTGATCAATAAAAATGAATGACAATAATTTCAATAGACAATATACCCTATATTTAGTTTACATATACCTCAACAATAAAGGTTTCCATTAAGTGACAACCCTGTTTTAAAAATATAGTTTAACAAATATTTTAATTCAAATGTAAAATTGTATTTTTATCACAACCTTGAATCAAACTGATGAAAATCCTTTGAATAAATTTAATTATAAGGATTAGAGGGGTAGTAAAAATATTATATGGGAATAAATTACATCATAATCACTAAACTGCCTTCACATTTTGCACAGCAATTATTCAAAACACAAATTTGGTAAACTTTACAAAATTTAATACTTATAACAAATAAGACAAATTGAAAAATTGCTTTTTATAGTTAAATAAATACTTTTTGTATTTACCACCTCTCTCTCTAACATTTTAAACTTTAGTAATTTGTATAGCTTTGATTTTTCTTCTAAGAGTATGTGTGTACCGTCTTTTCTTGGAAGCTCTAGGAATAGTATTAGGTACATTTAAAGGATCTTGAGCATCAAGTGATGATGAGGATGCATCACTTGGTGGACTCCGGGCTAGAGAAAAATAAGAGTGACAACGAGTTTTAGTAGATCCTTTAAATTTTGATGTATTAGTAGTAACATCTAGTGATGCTGGCCCATGTGATAAACGTCCTTTGATACGAATATTAGTAGTCTTGGGAAGTTCAAACAAATGAGCAGGTGGTCGATAAAATTTGGACTCATCAGATTCCTCAGTAAATGGTGAATCATACTCATCTGAATAATCTTCTCTTATCAAATAATCTGATGGGGGACACACACTATCAAATGGACATACTATAGTGGCATTGCTAGAAAATTCTGAGGTGGACACTCCAGCTGACGTATCATCACCAAGTGATAACCTAGGTTTATTTGTATAATGAGATCTATACAATGCTTCCACTTCTTTAGATTTTTCTTTTGTAACATCTATTTCTTTATCAGGTTCATCATCACTGTGAATAGTTTTAGCATCATCTTCATCTTCCTCTAAATTTCTTTGTTGCTGCTGTGGAATTGGAGTTTTTTCTTCACTCTTAGGAGATGGCCATTCTACGTCATCAACAGCGGGGGGTGGTATATCGAATGCATATTCTTCAGGCAATGGAGGTAAATCAGGTAGACTATCCATAGCATCAGAACATAAACTAGGTTGACAGTAGTCACTAGATAAAATTGAATCGTCAAGAGATGCTGATTGAGTTGAGTGTTTAGTTGATAATTCATCATCAATTTCAGAACGTTCTGATGTGCTTTGCTCACTGATCCTTGATAAGGTTCTTGACATACCGTACATTCCATATCCAATGAGGTACATACCACCACTATAGGTTGAGTCAGGTAAAGGAGGCAAAGGGCTGGATGTAACATCTTCTTCATCAGCTATATTACCACTTAAATCATCTATATGAAGTGGATCATCTAAACTTGAACTTCCAGAACTCTCAACAGATAGTCTATGACGCTTTGATTCCAGCTTAGGAGGAATTTCGATACAGCCTAATTTATTAATGAGCTCACTGTGATTTATAATATCTTCAGTAGACAAAAAAGATTGATAGTTCTTTTGATTTTGGACTTTCTGATCAACTTCAACTTTACTTTCACTTCCTGGAGTTAGTGGTTCATTTAATTTATCATCAAGATTGTTTTTTTCTACAGCTTTAATTAGATCTGAAAAAGTATTGTGCTCACTATTCTTTCGAGCTGTTTTTTTTGTGTCATCTGAACTCTGAGAGTTTAACTCTTTGAAAGGTATCTCTTCACTACTACCATTGCCAGATTCGTCTAAAGATACCGAATTATTATCAGGAGATGCAATCATTGTATCAGATATTTTAACTAATTTTGAGCATTCTATAGGTGTAACTTCAATAGGTATGTCAAATGTTTCATCTTCAAAATCTTTATGCTCATAATCTATTAAAGCAGCAGCATTTAATTCATCTGAATCCCAAATTTCAATTTCAAAATTTTTTAATTTCTTAAATGAATCTAAGCGCTCTTGTCGTGTGCTAGATCGTCGTCTTTCAGACGTCTTATCAGGTGATAATGAGCTACCACTATCTCTTTTCTGTTCTACTTGATTAGCCACAGTAATTTCTACTATTTCAGCTATACACTCAACTATCATTTGATCCACTTCATTATCATTCCACCATATAATTGGCTTAATTTCTAATTTAGCACTATCTTCTATATCTGCAACAGTATCATCTTTACTTGAGAACGATGTAGCCAATGGTAGATGATGTAATGATACAACAGGAGAGTCAAGTGATATGGCGCGACGCTGTACTGACAACTGTACCCCACTAACAGTAGGAAACATAGAACCATCAGATAAACCTAGTCGTGCGTAAAGTACAGGTGACTTTTCACGATTCTGTAACATTTTATTAGGGACATTTTTTCTAGGTAACTCTGCACTAGATTTTTCAGTAATTTTAACAGTATTAGCAAAAACATCAAATGCTGAAATTTTTGATGCCAAGGTCTGAAATCGGTTTATTTTAGCAGTTTTGGACTCAGAAATATTTTGTTCTGAATAATTTGGATTATTAGTTCCTGAAACCAAATTGGACAATGCATTTTTCAATTTTAAAGTGGACATACTATGTATTTCATTGGTATTCATTACCTCATTTGGAACAACTTGCTCCTCATCTTTTTTAGATAAAATATTATTTTTAGACCCTATTAGTTCAATAATATTCTTGTCTGCTTTTTCAGATACAGAAGAACATTGTACAGAATTGAAAACTATGTCAGGAAGAGAGTTATAATCTATTGGTGACCTATTGTTTGATGACTCTTCTACAATATTCACATTAGGTACAATGTGAACCTTATTATTATTAGATACTAGAACTGAAGTGGTTTTTAATGTTATGGCAGATGTTCTAAATATATTAGAGGGAGACTTTGAAATATTTTTTTCTACAATTTTCCCACCATAACTAGAACTCTTAGAATCCCTATTAAATCTTAATTCATCTTTAGCTAGCTTCTTTCCTTTGTTACCACCCCTATATTCCACAATTATTATGTCTTCAGGTTTAGAATCAATATTTTCGGTTGAATTGATTTTGATAACTTCAACTGACTTCCTGTGATTTGCAGTATCTGCACTTAAAGGTTGATAATGAATTTGTTTATTGTTACTTTTTAGTGACATACTCTCAGCACTATGACAAGACTTTAATTTGTTTGGCTTATCATCTGTAAGATTTCTATCACTACTTACTTCAGATTCATTGAGTGATACGGATTTGTAAGCCATTTGAATTAATTCTGAACTTTTTGAGGTGGTAACTACAGTATCATGATACTTGTTTAATAGAAGAGTATCAAGATCAATTGGACTATCATCCTCAACACTTAAATTACTTGTAGATTGCATAGATAATGACAAACCAGAATCCTGAGAAAAATGATTTCCTGACCACTTAGCAACACTATCTCTTTCAGGAGAGCCTTTTTCATGAGTGTGTCTTTTATGTAATGTGTAGGATATATCCATACCAAAGTTAGAGACAATAGGTTCAAAAGACTCTATTGGTGTCAAATCTATAGACTTCTGGTGAAGTAACTTGTGTGATTTAGGCTTAGATACACTCATATAAGAATCACTTTTTGTTCTTTCCACTGGAAGGTGAGCAGCTGTTTGAGATTTGTTTTCAAAAGCTATGAATTGAATTGTATGGTTGGAAAATATTTGCTCTTTACTTCTAGAAGCCAATTCTTTTTTACAGATTTCATTAAACTTATTAAACTCGATATCTCTATATTTAGGTTCCATGTAACCCAGCCGCTTTTCTATCTCTTGAGAGTGCTCTCTGTTATCACTATCAACATAGAAAATTTCATCTTCATCACTTACATGGATATCAAATACTTCCTCTTTTTCTAACAATTCGTATGAATCTTGACTGACATCATCTTGGTATAAGTCATCTGGATCAATAGCCTTTACTATAATACCCAATTTTTCTATTTTACGATCACTACCACTTTCAGTAGATAAACTAGAAGTAGTACCTGGGTAACTACTAGAAAATATTTTAGTAATTGGATTATCTAATGAACTATTTCTATCAAAAGATAAATTAATTTCATCAATATTAGCAGGAGATGAGACCTCAGGACAAACTTTGGGTAAATTAAAATCTTTACAACTTGAGCTGCGTTGCCAACTGTAGAGAGAGGGTGCTGATTTATCTATAAGTATCAAATCAGTCTGACTAGATTGGCACCTAATGTCCCTAAAAGATTCAGAATGTTTTGATGATGTGTATGATTTATCAGTATCATATTCATCATCGTAATAATTAGACCTAATAACATGAACTCGAGTACATGGTCTATTGCAAACGATGTTTGGGTACATAATAATGCTGTTTGCGGCGAAATGCCTCTGACCTGGATCGTTGACGCTGTACGAATGCTGGGACGAAGTGATGGATGTTATGTCCGAAGTGGTCGTCATCACTGTCGTCGGATGTGCAGCTTGAGCATTCAATACCTCCCCAGATAATCTTTGGAGATGGACTACGTTCGGACTCAGAGAACCCGCTAGGCTCGTAGCTTCCGAATTTGCTAAAAAATAGATAAAATATTTCAAATATATCTTTAATTTTAAATTATATTAGCCACTAATGATCAATTTTTATTATATAAATATAAGATATTATAATATAATATATAAAACTGTTGGTCGTTTTATATATTATATAAAACGACCAACAGTTTTTAAATGTTTAAGTAATCCACTATTTAAAAAAAAATTATTTCCCTTTATTGTAAATTTGATAAATAATGATTCAACTAAGAGTTATATTACTTTTGGAATTTTAATAAAGAATGTTATAGTAATTTTTAATGATCATAATTTAAAATGCAAAAAAAATATGAAAGCCATGCTTGAAAAAGTAAACAATATTTAAAAAATCAAAAGTTACCTAGTAGACTTAAGATAAAGTCATTATTATTTTTTGTGAACTATTTTCAATTTTTTAAGGTATATGATATAATATCAACATAAATTATCAAAATTCTTTTAATTACAATTATATCAATTCTATATATATTAAAATTTTCATACAAAAAATCATTATAGTATAGTGTTTATAAAAAATATTACATATCTAAAAATCTGAAAAATGGTTTTTATTATACCTATGAGTTAATAAAAATTGTAAAATCTATGGGTCAAATAATTTTAACCTAACACAAATTGAGTCAGAATTTCTAAACATTTTGTTTTTTTAAATTAGGGCTATTTACCTGATCACCACAATATAATTATAATGTCAATTACAGTTTTATATGTGATACCATATTACTTTTTGAGGTTCTCCTACTTAAATATATTTCTGAAGACACATGATATTTCTTTTAGGATAGTGTTTTATAAAATATATATTATATTTTAAATTATGTTGCTAAGTATTAAGAACTTGTGTTATCATTAATATTTTAACAAAAAACAACCCAGCACAGTGGGGTGGCGGCACAGTGGGATCAATGCATAGTTGGGTCCAGTATAAATGATATCTGACAGTGATTAAAATCACTATCATAAAAAACGATTCGATGCAAATCTGTAGATAGTGTTTAATTAAAAAAAAAAAATTTGTACAAAAAGTAGCTCAAATGAGAGTTGAGAAAATAAATGATATCTACAAAAAAATACCACATAGTAAAATAATATTAATATGAATTTCTTCTCACGAGAGGAGACTACAATAATGGTATCCATGATATTTATTGAAGTTATTGAATCTTAATGAGATAAAAATCAAATGAGTTAAACATTCTTCTCTAACTCAAAAAGAATTAAGAAAAAATTCAGTGCCACACTGTTACCATCTCAGAAATTGTACCTCGCATTCGTCACTTAATAAAAATGGAAATTTAGCTAGTTCAAATTTTAAAGTTATTTTTCTCGACTTCAAAGAAACAAAATAATTTAAATATGTTTAACTTTTTATACTATGTCAATTAGATTGATATAATATTTATAAAAATCAGTGTAATCCCCTTATAATAAAATAAAAAACAAAACCAAAAATTTTAACACAAAAATAGCATATTTTTAAATACGGTAGCTATTTTCACCATGAAGACAAAATAAAGTCAAAATATATAAAAAAAGATATGATTCAATTTTTATTTAATATTGAATATTTAATTTACTATATTATGTATAGTTATATTATTATTTAAAATGAAATAGTATTAAAATTGTTTTTAAAAAGTTCAGTTATCTAAACATCATATTTTATAGGCTCTGTGTAAATGAAAAAATAAAGGTTTATAATAAAATATTAATATTTCAATATCTGAATTCAGTTGTTGAAAAATATAATTTTTAAATTAAATTTGATATAATAATATAATTCTTCAAAAAATAAAAATAAGTAAATCATCTTAATTTAATAAAATGCAACGGCGTAATTAGAGTGTTGTTATATGGAAATTTGATTTTAATGAAAAAAATTGTATCTTTACCATATAAATATTTTAGATTCTGGAAGGGGATCTATCCTCCTTATCCCTTCTTAATCCCTAAAATCTCATCATCTAACATCCCTAATATCAATCCTTTACCCCTAGCAAAGTGTAGTTTATATATGAAAATACCACTATCAAAATAATAATTCATTAATTATTCAAACAAAATTATTGACTATTACACATTATTTTATAAAAATTACATTACTACTTTTTTTTTTAAGTGGCTCCAATATAATAAAAGTAAAATCCTAAAATAAAGTAAGCTAACTAAAAATTATTAATAGCAAAAACATACCGAGGGGCAATAAAGGATGTGCTGAAATACTGGAACCAACATTTGATATAGTAGAATGCGACATTCCAGTATGTCGAAATGATTGAGACCTGTTGGCAGAAACAGGGCAAACACCGGTGTAAAGAAATACTATTTTAACAATGAAAGTGAACCTTAATTACATTTTTAACAACATCAGAAACTTTAATTAAATACATGAAGAATACACACTATTAAAATACTAGATAATGAAAAATTTGTGGATTAAATTTATCATATATTCAAAATAAATTATGTTTACTTATAAAGTAAAAAATAATTTAATTTACTTGAAGTAATTTAATACTGAGAAAAAATTTTAAAAACAACAAATATAGAGGGTTAATAACAATTTAATATAAATCAAATTCATAAACATTGTAATGTTAAATTGTAAGAAAAATTTGAAAACAAATATTAAAATGAATATATTTTGTAACTGAATATAAATTTGAAATATTTAAACTCATTAAGTATACAATCAAATGATTTTGATAATCTTTTGCAATGAGTAGCTTTAAAAGTAAAATATAAAATACCCTTGTTATCAAGTAATATTTGGTTGCAGAGATTTATTTGATATATTATTTTTGTCTCAAACTATATTTATTATTAATCTATAAAATAAGAAAAATAAACATATAAGCTCTAATCTAGAACTGAATAATTATTTTAGTTGAGCTATATGATATAAAACAATTTGTTTCTGATGTGCTAAAAAAATTTGGAGCCACTTTCATTGTAAATAATGTGAGCAAAAATAAGATTTTATTCTCTAAATCTAAATTGTGTTGCATGCTTTAAAATAATTTAACAACCAAGCTAGTCTTGATGTTATGTGTATCTTACTACAAAAATAATAATTTAAAATTTGAATAGTATTTTTTTTTTTTTTAATAAAATGATTTAAATATAGCTTTTATTATAATAATACAGCCAATAAATCAAAAACAAACCTTTGGAATGTTTGGCGCTTAACAAAATTTTCTCTTACAAACTCTACCATTTGTTTTTGTGTTTTGCCACTATACCTGTAATTCATAATTACAGTTTAAACTAAATTAAAATTAAAAAATAATTATACTGAATTACTAACCTAAATGATGATCCTCTGCTTAGCACCTTAGTTCTATGTCGAGGTAAACGTTTAACAGTAAAACATCTAAAAAATCCGTGATTTTCAACACATTTTTTCCAAAAACTTTTACAATCATTTCTTGTTTCAAAAATAAATTCTACAATATCCTTGAAGTAACCCTAAATATTTACATATAATTAAATAATGTAATTCATACAATTATAAATATGTACAAATATACTAACATATCCTTCAGGATGCAACTTTATTAAAAACTTTTTACGTTTAAAACTCAATTTTCTAATTTTTGCCCATGAAAATGTATTTATTTTGGTATAATTTTGAAACACTAATACACCCATATGAGCTACAGAAAGATTTAATGGTACACCTTCTGGATCCTTAAAATTAAAAGTAAGTAATTAGAAATATAATAACTAGAATAATAATAATAATTAAACAATCATTTACCTTTGCTGAATGCATTTTCACCCCATATAATTCACATCTACGAGCTGTTTCAAGTAAATTTAAATCTGCTTCTGCTGGTGATTGTCCTCTAAAATAATTAAAAATTATAAACATTATACAATTTATAATGTTTATAAAAATATAACAATGAAAAATTTACATATGTCTTTTATGATTTTCCATAATTCTAATTTCCATTTCTCTATCTTGATGAGGAACAAATTTGTGGGATGACAAATAAGTGTGGTCTGGATAATCATCAGCTGAATAGTCGCCACATTCAGCTAAAAATTAGAAATATTATCAAAATGAATTACAATTCTTTTAATTATTACCAACCTTGTACAATGTAAGAAGCCATAAGAGCAGCTGTATTGTCATTACATTGCATATGCCCCTGTGCTAAGTCTCTTTTCACTTGAAGGCAAAACAAATATCTAGTATATTCCTCTTCGAGTTGAGCAGGATCAGGTGTGTAGAACTTCACACAAAACCTCATCAAGGGTTCAACTAATGAAAGTCCTATTTGTTTATTTAAAGGCTTTTCTAAATCGAGCCAATGCTATATAACATGTATTCATGGTTTAAATAAAAAAATTTAGTAGTTAAAATCAAATTAACCTAAAATTTTGCATACCTTAGTAGAACCTTCTTGATATTCCAATCCAAAATAGTCGGCTTCTAACAAATTAAGCTGTTTACACACTTGTTCAAATAATACTGACCCATCAGCTTTAATCTATATATACATATATGTATAAATATTATACACGAAATTTGATTTATTAGACAACTAAAATTAATCGTAATACAAACTTGCACTTGAAATAGAGTAACAGAGTCGTCAAGCATTTGCACGCGTACATTGAGCATTTTTCCGCCTCTACGAGGCGTCGTCGGTGGAGTTTTTGAACCTGATACACCAGGAGTAGATTGTGAATGTGGGATTTTGTTCAACGAACTTCCTATCGAGCTCGACGTGAGTGTTTGTTCTTTTTCCACCGGAGACATTTTACTATTTAATTTGTTGATTTATACAAGTAAAAAAACTAAATTGTTTAAAATAATAATACATGTGAAAGAACAGCTGAAAATCATGTTTTTCTATGCAGTTTTACTGGTCCCGTACGATTGACAAAATTGCTTATACAATTATAATGTCTAAAATATTTCATCTGCAAACAAAAATACATTTTTTAAATTGGTTTTATTGAATGTCATATAATTTCTATAAAATACACTTGAGAACCGAGTGTTTTAGGCAAACGAAACAACTGGATAAAAACTCTTTAGAAAGGCGAAAGTCATAATATTACCATTTCTTCTTTACTCTTATATCTATTTATAATTTAATATTTTTTTAAAAGCCAGTACGAAGGAGATGAGTTATAAAATGTCGTGACCCCACAATATTTGTTAATAGACATAAGATACGACGAAAATAAATCAGAAATAATTTTAGACAAATTAAATGAAAATTTATCTGTTTTATTTTTGTAAATAACTTAAAAACACATTATGCTTTAGGTGGCCATATTAATTTCGTAGCAAATAAAAAAAGAGTAAGCTTTCGACGAACTAAAATAGTTAGACGCCATTATCACTGTCTAATCTTCCACACTACATAGTGTTTATTTCTAAACATTTTATTTAGAAATTGTCTCTTTATACACATCTCATACGAGACGGTAGTAACGGACACGTTCAATGGGTTTCTATGCAATGATGCTAAATTGTCTAAATTAATGTGTCTTCAATTTAATATCGCGTACACACAAATAGTGTGTACATATGTCGATATACGTGTGCGGTAGTACTCATGTGTGTACAAGCAACAAAGTGGCTTACGTTTTATTATAATATATACATTACATTATTATACATACTCCGTACTAAAGTACTGTGATGTGCAATGACTATATTATGGTTATAATACCATGCTGTTAAATTATTTTATTGGAGTAGCTTAAAACCAACTTAATGAATTACAATAGATCTTATCCCGTTCAATCGTTAACAGATTAAGTTACGTAAAAACGAATACGGTTGAAATTGTTAACCGTCGACCTTTCTTTGTTGCATATCTTGATTTATGATTTTACAGCGTTTAAATCCAAATGAAACAAACGCTTATAATACTAAATGTCGTTTAATTATCTAATCATGTGTTTGTCTTTTTGTCGTTTATTAGTGTACTTTCGCTGATATTGTATCAAATTTCTTACGCATATAATGGATTTGAATTGTTATTGAAATAGATAACTAACTATTATGCAACAGTAATTCAAAAAAACATTTAACACTGCTACAGAAGTTTATAAATAATATTGAATGCAGAAACATTAATTCATCTCGCAGTCAACGGTTTAATAAATTATTCATGTTCTTCTATCAAAGGTCACTTTAATTCAATGATTTTCAATTAAGAAAGTACAATAATCAAAAAGTACCACGTTTATACAAACATATTAATGTTAAAGAGACACACGTGCTACCTTCTCCATTGATTTATGAATTTGGCATTGTTACAACAATAATTAATGACAAATTTAATTTCATTACTTTTATAAATAAGGAAACCAAGTATTTAAAAAAAATCTAAAAATAACAATAACTTTTATCCATCAAATTAAATGAAAATTATCTGTCGACAGATGGTACACCATCCGTAATAGATCTTATGAGATCTAAATTCCAGTATAAGAAACAGTGGAAAGATATCTCCGGTAAGAAACTGTTTTTAGCCAAAGTTTTAAGAACTACTAGCCAACAAATTCGTCTCTATAATAAAATACAACACTCCAACGACTTCAAAAGATTATTTCTTAGCTGTTGAATTTTAAATAACAATAACAGAACGTAAAAGAAAATCAACTCGTCGTGGATGCAATGATATGTATTAGTAGAGCAAAATATTAGAAATATTAAACCATATACACAATGACAGAACTGAGGACGTTTACTTGAACCTTAGTAAACATATGAAATAATAATGTGACATAATAACAACTTTGATCTTAAAACTTACATGTACAAATAAGACAATTTAGAACGTATCTGGTCAGGTAAAATGATTTACAACGATTAAAGGTCTTTTGTTCTCCATATTAATTTATAGGCCACCAAAGAAAACTTCTTTTGATTTCAGTAGTTTTAATAATACGAAAATAATTTAGAATAATTGACCATTCAACATAATAGTGTCCTGAATAATGAATACAAGACAATCTGTTAGATAACATTTTGTGGATCCAATCGAACCAAATTGTTTTTTAAACAGATACATAAGAAATACTTCAAAACAACAAAATAACTAGACTTAGGAATTTGTTTTGCAATCTATCTTACTCTGAGACGAGGCAGGTAATTCTCAGAAGTCTATCATCCTATATCCACCACGGTAAGCCAAGGAATGTACAATAAAAAAGGAAGAAATAAAACGAGTTTAGCAAAAATTATCGTCGTATAACTGTATACATATGTCATAGCTAGAGTGCTGTGTACTATATTTTTTTACTTTGTTTATTAACCCAATGACTAATTTTTGATAACAATATTGCGGTAAAAATTGCGCAAACCCAAATAACTTAAGTATTGTTTAAACAGGTGAAAATCTATGCAAAACACAATTATGTGAGTGATTTGATAGTAACTAATTCAAATGCGTCATCATCGTCACGATCGTATAGGCTGATAGCGATAAACTGAAAATGGCATAACTTAACTTTATTCAAACTAATTTGCTCGTAAGAAATACAAACCACGTGGTCGTACGTATTCAGAGCATAAAATATTTTTTAATATTTTAGTGTTATTTTTATTATTATTACTATAGTACACAGGTATTTCATGTTAAGGACCAAACGCGCGCTGATCCTAACGAATTTGAACCAGTCACGTTTTTTCCCTTAGTACATTTACCTGTATAATATACTATTTTGATAGGATTTTCTTGAAAAATGTGTCTTTACAACATATAAAAATAATTAAACAATTCTATCAATAAATTAGAATAAAATATAACTTTACAGGGTGATGGTAATGTTTTTCTAATCTGTTTTTGTAGAAGAGAACATAATAGAAGTAAAACACAAATCGAACTCGATAAAACTATGATTTGGGAAATTATTATCAAAACAGGAGGGATTTTCGACCAAAAAAAAACAAAATTAACCGGATGGGTGTGTTTGAAACTTCCTTATTTCACCAAAAACACGTTGTAACTAAAACATTTTTATAATACTAACAATAGCGTACTTAACTGTCAATTATGAAAAAATAGACTTCATTACAAATTAGATAAAACTATGGATACTTTTCGGTGAAGATCCTAGCACAATGATCTAAAATCAAAATAACTTGTTTAGACATATAATCGGATTTAATAAAATAATTAACTTTTATTAGATTAAATCCGGCTCACTAATATGAATACAAACCATCATAGAGAAAAGTTTATATATTTTCCAGATTTGGGTGTGGAATTCCTGTCAATACGAGTGTTTTTTCATCTTTCTGTTCTTCAACTTCCCTACTTTTTTTGTCCTCCGGACATCTGGTCGGCCACACATAAGAACATAGTCCGTAAAAGGAAACGTCCAGTACAGTGACAGCTAATGTACTTATACTAGTACAATGTAGTAGTATTATAGTCTACACTAGCACATAATATAATTTATTGTACATATTTTCTAGTACTCAGTAAAAGTCATCCGAGCAACATCGATCACGACCGTCAACAGTATAGGTCTCAGCTCGTGCGCTCACCTCAAAATCAAGAAAGCGACAAGTTTGGCAAAATTAAAGGACACTGTCTTATTAGAAAGTGAAACACTTAACAGAAGAAACGAATATAATTTTAATCACAACCACCAGCAATGTTAACAGGGTGAACTACAGTACGAGTTTGAATATATTGCCCACAAATAACACTTAGTATTTCTCACATGTAAGTATGAACTAGGAAGATAAATGTGTCCTGTTATAAAGAGTAAACTGCATAAGCCATCAGAGAAGTTAATGTTTGTGGTAGTATGTGTTCACACAAATTATTACAGCGATACCTACACGCTCATACACTTCCGGTCTACTGGAGGAAATGGAAGGTTTATATCGTGAAATCGTTTAATATGATCGCCGTATGTAAAAATAATATTAAATATATAGATACGACAAATTACAAAAAGGACTACAATAACACGAATTGTTTATTGGATCAATAACGTTTTGTTTAATGTAAATCATCTATAAAAATTAAAATTCCAAACATATTTTATTAAGCGTTCTAACCGGAATCTTTGGCAGATGGTAATAGTTATTAATCGCTATTAATCATAAGAGATGACCAGAAAAGAAAGCGATAAACATAAATGTTATTATTACTAAAAATTAATACATATACACATATATTTAAATATTATTCAGCAACCTACACGCATCTAAAATGTAGCCGACCCACCCAATGATCACAGCAGACATTATTTCGTACCACAACATTTAAACAAAACACTTAGCCGACGCCCACCACTAACTAATGCCTATATTCTAAGTACCCCAAAAAAAAATCATGCATTGAACAGAAAAAGTCAAAATTCTAACGGTAAAATAAATAAGAATATACACTAACTATGCTCGTGTAAAGAGACAGTAACATCGGTGTTGAATTTTTATAACCATTTAATAAAATTAAAATTTCAGAGTTTTCATTTTAATAGATTAATGTTTTGCAATTACACAACAGAATTAAAAATAGGTATATATATAAGTAAAAATAGTTCCCAGTAACGTATTTAAACACATTATATAAAGTAGACAGCTTATAGAATATAATTATTATCTCCCATTTATGTATATAAACTCAAAATTGCATCTCGTAATCTTGAAAATTTGGTTTACTACTACGTTAGTTATAAATTCGAAACCTAGAAATGTGTGAAGAGGTGAGGAAGGCGCCATCATACGAATTCAATAATAACAAACTAAAATGCCAACAAGACAATAAAATAATAAACATACAAAAACCTAACACGTTAAGTAATAAAAGAACAGTATTTTATTTTTATTAACAGTCATAGCAGTCAAATACACAACGTAAATTATATGAATTAGTCATCGTTTACCTAGTTTGTAAAAACATACAATTTAAATTTTGATTAGCATATACAATCAGTGGCGTATTAAGAGGATCAAGAGCACGTGCCTTCTAACCCATTGATTGAGCAAAACTAATTTTTTATGCTCATCCATTACACATTTCTAAATGCGCTTTGTATTTAATACTTTCACTATAAACAAAAATGAGATGCATCATAAACACTAATAAAAAATGTTAAAATTACAAAAAATAAACACGGACTATATTTTGATAGGAAATATTTCTTCAAAGAAATAATTTTAAAATAGAGCATATGTAATGCGACAGAGATGATTTTTAAACTACGCGTTAAGATTACATGTAAGCTGGACAGTGAAGACGACATTCGTTGTTAACATAAATTAAGTAACTATATTCATAACAGAATATTTTACAATATTATGAAAATAATTTTATAAGATAGCTGGATTATTCAAATGAACGCTTCTTCTATCAAAATGTATTTGTTAGAAATTATGCCAATCTAGTCAAAACACTTGAAATAAGATTTTCAATCTAATAATTCTTCTACATTAAAATAGAGTATTTAATAAGAAATTAATGTAAAATGTTAACTTCCTTCGAAGTTGGATTTGTATAATTTTTAAAAGGAGCATAAAAAAATTAGCTTGAATATCTGGTAAAAAAAAGTTTAGGGTACAATTAGTATTCCAAATTTATTCTCTACCTTAAATTTAAACTAAATATCCTCTAACAATTTTAAAAACAAATACGTTTTTTTTTTTTTTGAAGTGATAAATTATTTATTAATAACAAAAATGATCTAGTTAAGGAAATAACATTTATAAATGTTTTTTTTTTTTTTTACTTGATCGTTTTTAAGCATTTTTCAGAAAGTATGTAGTTTATAGTTTAGAGACTTGGAAATTATAAGTGGTTAACATTATATATAATACACGTAATATATTGTATTTATTACAAAGTTTCAACGATAAGAAATCTAAATATGCATGTCAAAAAAGAAAACATGACAAAAATTAATCTTAAATGCATTATACTTGTTATCTTTTAATTTACGAATATTAATAAGTAACAATACACCATCTACCTTTAACACATTGGATTTTTCTTAATAAGTGCGATTGTCGTCAAAACTTGAAATTGTACAATAAATACCAACTTGCCTATATTAACAATTCATAAAGTGAATTAAAAAAAAACTCGTTTATCCTTAATAATTGCGGCCAAGGTAAAGATATTATACACAGTTAGGAAAAATACTCTTCTCAACTACACCTAAAAATAAATAATAAAAAAATTTGAACAATTGAGTTTTTATCAAAAAATAAAATGAAATGTTGTATCACTATATAAAAAATGGAATTTTCTTTTTTAAAAACTAGTCAAAAGAAGAATTTTTGTATCATATATTTTATCTAATTTTAATTAACTTTATGTTTAATTCATTTTTAAATTTAAACTTAACGAAAATATTTTAATAAAATATGATTGCATAGCTTTTTTGAGCTTGTAACTTTACAATATTATTAAATGGGTTTGTAATAGGATTCTTTATACAATTAACAGTTTTGTACAATTTTTCTTTTTTGTCATTAATGAAGTGACTAAACTTACTAAGCATATTATGTGAAGTATGCACTCGAAATCTCGTGATAAAAATTAATCGAAAGCCCTTAATGTTACTTAAAAATCTATTCAAGTTCTTAACAATTAAAAAAGAAATGGGTCAATAAGTAGTTCTATTATGATATACTAGGAAAAAAATCATTATTCATATGTAATGAGTCTGGTTTTACAAGCGAGTAAAATATTAGTTAATTAAAGAAGAAAATTAAATTTTTTCATTAATATTGAAATTAAGAACCTTAAATTTATGTCACGCATATATTAAAAAGAGATGTTTATGTCTTATACTAATAAGTATAAGACTTAAAAGGTATAAACATTTTTATTTTGTTATTAATACTTAATTTATTATTATTATTATTCAGTGTTGAGAAGGAACTGGTTCCAAAAGGAACGGATTCCTGGAACGAGTTCTTTTTGAAGGAACGATGCTAGGAACTGCTTCCTTTTAAAATAAAGGAACGAGGAAAATGAACAAATTCCATTTTTTAAGGAACGTGAACGGAAATTACAGTTCCTAAAAATTTTTATAAACATGTTTTAGTGTAGTTTTCTTCGTATCTAGACATTAAAATATTAAGGTATTTTTAGTTGACTTTTGACAATGGAAGTCCCCTATATACCCAGCCGAGATCGTAGGCTTTTTAAATGAATCAATTGACTATAAATAGAGTTATTATCACATGTAGGTATACAGTAAATATTTAATATATGTGTACATATATTAAATAATGCACTGAATATTATCGTCGTTTCTTGTTAACTAATATATGTTAAAGGTTTTGGGTTTTCTGATTTATTATTTCTAACTTATATGTAGACAATATACATTGGTCGCGTTGACACAAGTCGTTAGCATTTACTACCTGCTTATAAATATAATTTTCGAATACTTTTAGATAAGGAATACTACAAATTTGTTTTGTATTCGACTGCTGATGAAAATCATTGATGTCCGTTATCATGATCTCATTGCCACAATTTTTTAAATAACTTGGTTACATAAAAGGAACGAAGAGTGGAACGAGTTCTTATTTTGGAAGAACTGTATCTGGAACAAGTTCCTTCTTAATATAAAGAACTAGGATCTGGAACGAGTTCATATTTTAGAAAATGAACGGGGAACGGAACGAGTTCCATTTAAAAAGGAACTTTCCCAACACTGTTATTATTATTAAATTCTACACTCTTAAATTTATAGTTATCTAACGTTTTTGATTATATTAAGTTCAGTAAAAAAATTAATTTTTTACTTTGTTAAAATTATGTTCAAATGCAATAATGCATTTATAAAGGAAAGCTTTCAGATAAACTAATATTAATTCATATACAAAACAAATGGCCCGACATATGAACTTACTTTATATTACAGTTTTGAAAATACAACTTATTTAATAATAAATTTAAGATCATAAGTTGTTATTAAATTCAAAGCAATGTTTTTAAAAACTCTACAGTGTTTAAAGTATTAGAATGCAGCCTAGGAAATATTTTACATCAGCATATTATAAACCTGCCAGTAAAAGGTATATCAATTAGTTTATCTTAGCACTACATTTGATAAATTTAGATAAAAATTATTCAATGTCTAAAGGTTTAAATGTATACAAATTATTTTTTTTTTTTATTGTAAATAAATTATTTAAAATAATATTTGTTTTATTATCAAAACAATATGTTTACGAGATAAAAATTATAAATAAATAGAATCAAAAATTGTTTTTATGATATTCACTTAGTTAAATATTATTTTCATAAAGGCTATTAAAAAAAAAAAAAATGATATTCACTTTAATAAGACGATGGGATTGTTTAATTTTTAGCAAGTTTTTTCTCACGACTATCTATAATCTTATTTCTGCTTGATTTCAACAGTTTTTCATTAAAAAATTAGATAGTTAAAATATTTTTTCATACATTTTAAAACACGCATAGTTTTCCAAACGAAGTTTTAATATTAATTATGTAACAGCATTTTGCTTTATTTATATATATATGTAAACTCAACTAAATTGTTCGAATTACAAATATAATTTATTTGTATAATTACAAATAAATGATAATTATATCATCCAAACCCCTTTCATTATATTTATATAATTTATTCATTTGCATAATTGAATTCTTAGAATGTATATAAAAGTTTAATTTTTAAATTTTTTTTTATATTATAGTAACTGTTTGACTAATTTTTACAATAGCATAAATACATAATAATTATTTACAAGATATATAAATAACATATTTTTACTTGTATAGATATTTTTAATAAGCATGATCATCTATTTATTAAAGTAATTAACAATTTTCACTATAATTAAGTAACTATTTGGTAAATTTAAGTATATCCTTAAACAACATTCGTATACTCATATTGTATTCAAAAAATCACATAAACATGGAATTACACTGAATACAATTAAGTCAGACATCTTAAAAAAAAAATCAAATTGTTTTGATATTGTACAATATTGAAAATAAAATAATAACTAAAAATAATTTTTATCTTATTTTATCTAAAACATTTACTTCCATTAAAAATGTTTACTTGCGGTAATTTATAGTTTGATAACTTATTCGGATTTAGTTTAGTTAAGTAACATATTTATGTTAAATAGTAAGGATAAAATCTTTATAATATTTATTTTTTTAATTATTTCACTTATTTGAAAGAAAGTTAAAACATCATTTTTTTAATAAAATTGAATAAAAAAAAAATGTAAAATTCTAAAAGAGTTAATAAAATTAAAATAAAGATTTATATCACAGTAGAATACATATAATTATTTTAAATTTAAATTTTTGTGAAGAAAGAAATATTTTAATATTTCTTGAAACTTATCAAATAAAATTTTCTAAAAGTTTGTATAATTTAATGATTTAAATTAAGACATTTATAATTGTATACTAGTAACATTACCTTTTTAACATTTAAGTATATAGATCTATCGGGACTTGTTCCATTAATTAATAACAAATTCCATTTGGTTTTATTACACTGAACTTAATTAAAAATTGAAACTTTAAACCAAAGCAATTAACAAGGTTTCTAATTTCATGAGTTAAAATAAATGCATATTTAAGTACTTCTCTTTTACTATTCTTATTACTGAGTATAAGAAAAAATTGAATAATAGTTATCATAATAAAAGATTGGCAAGGTTTTTCTTATATAAAGTATATATTTTAGTTAGAAATAGTTTCATTGTAGTTATCATAAAATCCTCATTAATTAAAAAATAGATTGAAGAATATGATAAATCAATAAAACCTTTTTAAAATTTAAAATCTATAAACCAAATTCTATTCTTATTTCGTATAAATGGAATAACTTTTTTTTAACTTTGTGAATATTACTTTGGCCATTGTTAATGTTTTAATTATTCATTTAAGGCTAAATAATTAAAAATAAGCATAAATACAGGAATTATCTTTGAATTTAGACCAGTTCTTTACTCAATCAATTAATATGACCCACAATCAAATCAAACTGATAACAAATTTACGAGTTACGTACTATGAGCTCCCTTAACCAAAGATCAGAGATTACATTTAGCAGATTTAAATCGAACATTGACAAAATCTAAGAAATGGTATCTACAGTGGAATACAATAAATAACGTGTCAAAAATAACAATATACTCTACCAGTAGATGCTGATAGAATCCAAATGGGACATGGCGGACAGAATGTGAAAAATAGAACAGTTAATATTTATTTTCATTATTGATGACAGTACACTAATTATTCTTTAAACAACTATTGCAATTGTTAGAAAAACAAAAATGTATACTCGGTAATACTATTTAATTTATCATGGCCAACAGCTTACCTTTCTAAGAAGAGAGGTAAACAAAAGCAACTTAAGGATTGTTATCAAGGCAGAGGTGAAATTGCGATGGATAATTTGATGTCACTACGATAAATTATTCACACGAACAATTAATTTGTGGACACGCATCGCGATTCGCGAGTACAACGCCGAAGATGAACGGACGCACGACGCCCACAAAGAGCACCAACAATCTTACGGAATGACAACAACGGTGTGCCTGCCGACCTGCTCGTGTACACAGTGAGAATGGTGTGCGTCCCGTTCACCTCCTTCCTAATAGTGCTGCTAACACTAGCGGTGCTCCTCAACGGATCGGCGCTCAGCAGCAGTGATGGCAATAAAGAGTGTGTTATACGTGGTGTGAAGGAACGCGAGCGCTACTTAGTTACTCGTGGCCAATGATCGTTCTGTGCTACAAGGTACGCCCGGTCGTTTTTTGTCATGACGTCATTATTTTCATGTGTACATTGTATATACGACATTTTAAGCAAACATTGCAATAATATATATTCAGTGATGTTTTTAAGGGTATACAGCGCATAGCTACTGACCATTTAGGGAACTAGCATATACCCCAAGAAATTTACCCACTAGTATACTAATAGAGTATATTCCACTATTATTTAACGACATTTCTACTGAGTGTATAATCAAAAGAATATTAATTTTATTCTTTAACTAAGTCGTTTAATAAGTGATTCTACATTAACTATTTTTTTCCTTTATATACGCAAAAACTGTTTAATAATACATTAAAAATATTAAACACATGTAGATAATTAATTTTTTTTAGTAAAACTATGTATACCTCATAGCCATAAAAATAAAACATCCGTACCCTCACTTCAATACTATACCCCTAAACGATAGTAAATTTTTAAAAATTAAAATGCCATGTATAGTAATGGCGTAATTTGAGTTGTTTGAGATAAATAACTGAGGAATTTTCGCATTATTCTTTTAGAACAAAAAAAAATTATTGCTTGAAGTGCTTGAGGATATATCCATGTTTGCAGTTGAGTTGCAGCCACCGACTAGCAACCATCACTCTGAAGGTGGACTCTGCAATGAGTCCGAAACGTAAGAACTCAACTGCAAACATGGATATATCCTCAAGCAACAAGACAATCCATGAAAGCTTTAACACATTCATAAAAAAAAATTATTTTTATCATATCATCTGACGGGATTTATCGATCCTCCATTTCTATTTTTTTAGCATGCAAATCCTATTTATCCCCCAAACCCTAGTGCCGGTACTGGTTTTGTAATACTAATAAAGGCCCAGAGTTTGGAGGTGCTGAAATCTATGTTGGAAATTCGACCATGTTTGCGCCACTGTATCTGGAAATGTCAATAGTAGGATTCGAGACTTTTGCATTATTAAGTTTATTTTAGTCATCTCGAGTACATCAATGATAAATAGACGTTCGTTTTTGTGTTTTTTAACCCTAATCAATGTATCTTAATTAAGATTTTAGTTTGGGGAGAAGAGTGGGAATCCCTCTAGAAAAAATAAAATAAAAATGTTCATAGGTGTTACGGAAGTGGTTCAAACAAATTCTATAAATGTATAAAATCCCAAATCCTAGTCATGAGCAAAAAATGTTATTTGATCAACTATAATGCAAAAAAATAAAATTTTCTGGGGTGGTAAATTTGTTCTTAAATAAGGGTAACCAAATAAGTATCATATTATAAAGTTTTACAACTTTATTCCTGACGATAACAGATGAAATATACAGAAAAAAAACGGAAGTAGTTTCTCTCTGTAAATTTTGCAGAAGAGTAAAAAAAAAGTTAAACATTTTTATCCATTTTATAATAAAACAAAAATAGACGCTTCAACATATGCGCAATTTCCACAAAATTTATGGAGGAGCTTATTATATCTAATTCCCTCTCTTTAAAATTATTTTGTAAAATAATATATTAGTTTAAAATTAAATATATATAATATTAATTTAACTAAAAAGTATATATAGTTTTACTAAAATTTTTGAAGAAGCTTATTTTGAAATTTGATTAGCTATGCAAGCTCCCTTAATATGCGCTTATACATTTTAATGCTAGCAAAATGAAAACATTTCTCATTAAATGGTAATTATTACTTTATACTACTGCTAATGTACAATCGAATCAACTCATAAAATCAAAATCGAAAAATATGGGCTACTACCGTTTACCTCTGTACCCTATGATCCATTAGCGGAACCTTCTTACCTTTGTCCCGTTTATGTAAGGCTTTAAAAATTAATAATAAAAATACCAAATCTATTGGTATTGTACAACCAATGGAGAATTTTCAAGGTAGGTCGTAACTTTAGTTTCTCTGTTCTTACATGATTTTTATACTTTTTTTTATGAATGGAGAATTTTTCCACTCTCATCACACCGTGCTACAAATAAAAGGTTGATAAACATTTAGATCAGTCAAAAATGTATCTTATTTTTCCTCGCCTGAATTTCAACTACTTGGGGTTGATCAGTAAAAAATGTATACCTTGGTACATAATTGAGACTAGTGCAACTTTACTCATCACTAATGATAATGTATTTTGAAATATAAAAAGTATTTTCACAATTTAATTTAAAATTATTATAGAGCTCTGACACTCAATACCACTATGTATACCCCAAATTATAAAAATGTTATGATTTTATTCATTTTTTTTATAAATTATATTTTATAAAAAAATAAGTTTACATTTTTACAACGATTTAATCACAGACGATTCTAAAGATTATTTTTAGGTGGGTATGAAGTGAATTTTGACAACTTTTGCTGATAACATTTTCGAACTTATTGAATAAAAATTTCCACAATTTATTCTAAAAATGATTTTAATGAATGTTATCAAATTCTAATTAGTTTTTCATAATGGTGAATGTTTTAATTTAATCGTTTAATCGTGCAGAAAATTTAATAAAATTCAAATATAATTCGAGTTAAAAAAAAAACTGTATTACTTAACTATGACAATTTATCATACAGATGTTGTATTAACTGTATCAATATAAGTCATGTGGAGATAGATGATTTCTTAATTAATTTATTGGGTAACAAAAAAACACATTCACCGAAACCTACTTTTTAAGTAATAACACAGTAATCTATCTTCGTCATAAAAATCTTCACTTAATTTAATTATGCTTGGATAGCAATTTATTGAAATTCAAATATATGGAATTAAACATTTTTTCCTCGATTATTCAGATAAAAATAATTGAAAACTAAGTGACAAATTATAAAATAAATGGTATTGGAAAATGAGGATTCCTTATAAAAACTCAATATTCCATTAGGTTCTTAAGCAGTGAATTATATTAAAAATGCTAATTTAGATAAACAAATTTGAATTAGCATAATTTATTTTAAAATGTTGGAGTCAAACACAAAAATTTCATTAAAAAAAAAATTATTTTGTCTACATTTATACTTGGATAGAATACTTTCCTGAATACCTATGTAAACTTTTTTTAAATCTAATCTAAAACAATTATAAATGAATTTAAACCATGAAATTTGTATAGTCATAAATATTCGAGGATTATGAGGGAAGTTCATTTTACCTACAAATACTAACATTTTAATGTAAAAATAATTTTTCAAATATAAATATCATAAACATAATTAGAAAAAATAAAATTATAGTACAATATGTGAGTATTTAATATTTTTGAATATCAAATTTAATTTTTTTTAAGCCTAGTAACATATTTTATTTAATGAATAACATATAATTTTAATAATTAATAAAACACCATAATTTACTAGCTAGTTTGAGAATCAAAATAAACTGAAAAATTGAATTATATTAAAAAATAATATGAGTTAAAGACCTCTCCACAATAATTCTCTGAATTCATCTCTGCTTCTATTATTAAGGAATTTAAAAACAAATTTTGATACTCCTAACAAGTATAATATTATACTACATATACATATATAATATATATGTATTAATAATATGAAAAACAATTTAGGAACACAAAAAATTTTTATGAGTAACACAAATATTTTTTACTGTAACTCATCAGTTTATATAATAATATAATTGATACACATTTGATGTATACAAGAAAGTGTATAAACTAAAATATTTCATAGGAAAATAATAAGTAATATTAATAATAATAATAATGTTAATGATAGTAATAATAATAATATTGTTCTATTTTATAAAAAAAAAATATATAATATATTTATATTAACTTATTTAAGTCTAATAACAATTATTAAAAATACATAAAAATTGAAATTTTTCTTAGCAAAAAACATTTAAAAATTATTTACCATTGTGCAGGGGGTTGCTGTGGGTTTTGTGGTGGATATTGAGGATATTGTGGATACTGAAGTTGCTGACTTTGAGACGGGTAATTCTGGTAATCTAGAAAAAAAATAGCCTCATACATTTTTTAAACATTAAGCATTAACATTAAACATTTAAACATTAAGCTTAAAATTTGATTTAAAAAAAAAATAAATGAAAATGTTTGTAGATAAGTATTAATAGGTAATAGCAAAGCTTAAAGTGAAGTGGAATGCTAGAAAACTTAGTCCCTCTATCTTATATAGTTCTTGACAATCATTCCTTTTAACATTTCACTAAAATGTTTGTGATTCTATAGGTAAAAAGATTAAAAATTATATAAGGATCATCTATTATTGCCACTCTAAGCTCTGCATAAAAATCTTTCATTTTAATACTACAAAACTAATATGTATATAAAGTGATTTTTTTTATCATTTTTTTTACCCACTCAACTACTTACAGAATAAAAATAATTTAAACAATTTTTTTTTGGTTATCTTCAGTCACGCATTATTCTTGAATTATTAACTATGTAACAAACCTTTATTTGTATATTATATATAAAACTTAAAAGTTTCAAATGTTTAAATCAACACACATGTATAATACATGAGGGATTACAAATACAGGTAGCTAATTGGTTTTTTATGATGTCGCTATTACAGTCACGGAGTGTTATTGTCAATTATGACTATGCTTTCTGTATTGCCAGTTGATGTATTTATAAACTCAAAACAATGTTTCTTACTACCTTTGATAATAAATGTTGCGTATCTGTGAATAACGACATCACAAAAAAAACCAATTCGCTACTTGTACTTATAATACCTCACATATCATACATGTATATTAACTCAAAAATAAAAAATTTTATATCTAATAAACGAATAATGTTAAGTTAAAAATTCAAATGCCATTTACTATAATATTAAAAACTCAAAATTTTTTATTAAATTCAAAATATGAGTTCTCATTAAAAAAAACAAAGTTGAAACCCTGATAAGGGATGAACTTAAAAGTATTACATAGCTAATAATTCGTCACTAAAAATAACAAAAAAAAAATATATATATATATATATTGTGTAAGCAATTGAGTGAGTTATAACAAATAAATTACCCTGTATATACGTAAAAATTAATAAATCATACTTTGTTGAGGATAAGGTAAAGTTGCATATGGATTATATGCAGTTGGCATAGGAGGCATGTATCCAGGATATGGACCTGTTCTTGGTAATGTGTATGGTAATGGCATACCTTGTGGCTGCATTGGATAAGGAAGTTGTTGACTAGCTATAGAAGAACTTAGGTTTAAGGGAGCTGTACCAGTTTGGACTGCAACATTTAAAATAAATGAAAATTATTATTTAAAATTTATTATTCATACTTAAATAATTATAAAAGACTAAGTTATTAAAAGGTTTTGTGATTCTAATTTGAATTAACAATTACCCATTTCATTAAAAATTATTAATTTTGAATGTGGTTAAACATAACACAATTTAATTTATTAAATACATTTAAATATCTTATTTATACCCCTTTAAAATGTAAACTAAAACTTACAAGTTTGATTTGATGGGGGGACAGTAACAGGTGTTTCTTGACTTAAATTTTTAGTCAAACTTTTCAATAATTCTTCTTTTTCAGCTTTCCTTGCAAAGCAGAAATCTGATATTTTATTTTGAGCAGTTATAAGTATCTAAAAATATTGTAAATATTAATAAATTTTTTTTTTAATAATTATTCTTTACATAATGTGTTACATTAATTTCTTTTTTTTAAGGTTAATTAAATCTACAGTTAGTCACTGAATATTTCATATAAAAGTTAGTAAACAATTATTTTTTAAATAAGAGTAATTAGATTGTTGCTGGAGAAGAGATGTTGACTTCTTTTTATCATATAGATATCATACAGAATAAAAAACAAGCATAATGAGTACATTTGTCTAATTTACAAGCTGTATTCTGTGGCTTTCTAAAATCAAAAAATATGTTATTATTTACCTCAGTTAAATCATTATAAAATTTAGTGCCTTCCATTAAATTGTTTTGTAATTCATTAAAAACATCATAACCAGCAGCTAAATCTTTAAAAAGAGCTTCTCTTTGGCCTCCGCTACTTTTTTCTTTGCAGAATTCTGTATTAACAACCTAAAAAATTATTATTTAATTTCAGTTAAGATTGAAACCAAAGAACCAGCCTGTGTTACGAGTACACTTGAATGAAGTGAAAATTCTTTCAGAATCATTCAACTGATAGATTTTAAAGTTTATATTGGAATAAAATAAACAAATTTTTATTTCAGTTGAAATTAATTTAACTGTAATAAAAAAAGTAAGTTTTTGATTGAATTTTATAAAAATATTATGTAAAAATTACATCTATAGTGGTTTTTTAAACATTTTTTTTTCAAAATGAAATATATTAAAGGCATTTAATATAACATTTAGGGGCTTAATTATACTATAAAATAAAATATAATTTATTACTTATTATTATTACTTATTTTTATAATAGTAAGTATTAATGTAAATTTAATGAATTATATATATATATATATTAATGAAAAATAATAATAATAATAAATAATATTAATTATTTTTATAAATTATTCATTAACAGATAAAAATAGTTAAGAATAAATATAAATATAATAAATATTTTTTATATTAATTAATATATAACATAATATAATAAATTATATTTAATCATTATTTTTATTGATTATTTATTATTGACAAATTTACTTATTTCAATATTAATAAAAATAAATAAGAATAAATGATACTTTATTTTTATTCATAAGAACACTAATATAAATAATAAAGTATTATATTAAATTATTATTAATGTTATATTATAATTTAATTATATTTTTTTACTTTTATATTTATATTAATTAAAATATAAATAAATACTATAGTAAATATAATAATTATATTAACTATATTTATTATTATTAATTATTATAAAAATAAATATATTTAAAAAATTTAATTCACATCAATATAACTAAATAAACAAATTATAAATTTATATGTATTAGTAATAAATTATTATCATTAAAAAGTAATATATTAGTTGAAAAAAAATATTTAATGGTTAAAAATAAAGTTCTATGAATTTAAAATTCAAAATCTTTATATTATTACAATAAATTAAAAACAACCGTTGAATGCTTACATTTATAGATTTTACAGATTTTTATGTTATTTATATATGTTTCTGGAACTGATACGTTTATCAAACAATAGAAACTGTTTCACATAATTATCACGCATCACGGTTGACATAATGGTCGAAAGTCATATTTAGTAATCACGTTTGACCATACAAACAGTGTGCGACTGCCTGTGACTTTTTGCAATTAACGGACTCTATTTTTTTATTAGGTAAAGGGTAAAAATTCTGCTGTTAGATGAACGTATAGAATTTTATGAACAATAGAATTTTGACCATATATTTAATAAAATAATATAATCCGTCTATGTTGGCCAAAGATTTTAACCGATTGTAATGCCAACCGTGATGCACAAAAATCCTTTTTTTTCAGACCCCTGTAAAAATTTTTACTTCAAATATTTTTTGGAAAGGGTCATTTCATTTTTTCTAAACTCCAAATTTAGGAACAAAATATCTAAAACAAGGGTTTACAATCTATACAGCGTTTCCTTATTTATTGAACATTCTATATATATCATAAATATGTTTCTGAACTAGCTAATAGATTATTGTACTTATTTTGGTAGGAATCATGACAACCATGACTTTGGATATTAAAAGGTGATCAAATATGGATACACTTATTTAAAAAAAAAATTTTTTTTTTAACTCAGCAATTTATATGTAGCTATAAAATTATTTTTTATTCCTTAGGGGTTAAAAACATAAACTTTAATCTTCTTTAATAAAACCACAAATTTTAGTTAAAAAACACAATAGAAAAAAAATGTTATTCTTATAACAATTTTTTTTTTCGATGAACCATTTTTCTGTTAGTCCTTATAACATTTTAGAGATTTTTGACAAATTTTTTAATGACAGTCTGATGTTTAGCATACTATAGTTGTTAATACTGTATGATGTCACATAAAAAAGTTTTTAATGACAATTTTTGGTATTATATCTGTTACTTATGATAGTTAATATAAATACTGATAATTTATGGCCAATGAAACAGATTATTGTTGTCTCTGGTAATATGAAAACCAAATTAATGATGGATTTCTATTTCAAATCCACATTTTAAAACAATTACAAAATAAAAACGGTTTATCAGATAAATTAAGTTATAAGAATACAATAATTTGAAAAAAAGGTTTTTACGCTTTTAAATACAATATTTAATATTTTTAATGATATAATAATAATTTAAATGCTGAAAAATAACATTTTAGTAGAGTAATTTTTAATGATACTCACTCATTTACAATTATAATTCTATAATTAAAAATAGAATATAATTGGTTTACTAAAAAAGTAATTGAGTGATATTTTGAAAAATCACAATCACAAGCGTAACGGGGGAGTTAGGAAGGCTTCAACTTCCCAATTTGAAGATTGAAGCTCCCTGAAAAGTGTATAAAAATAAACATATGTATATGTTTTTTTTTAAACACTTTATAGACCCCTAAAGGGTCATAGTGGCCTCCCCAACAAGGAGGAAGTTTCTAAACCATTGATACTCTGGGACTGTTGGTTAGTCTGTATGTATATGTTAATTAAAAAAATATAAGTGTGGGTATAAATAAATTCAGCACCTCTAAATATTTTATTCTAGCTGAGCTTATATTTTTTCCCTACTATTTAAGTAAAATATTTTGATTTTAAATTTAGACCAAAACTCAGATTAATTTGTGTCTAGATATTTGGCATACAGCTAATACGTATGACTAAATTTTTTCAAATTAATTATCAATTCAAATAATCATTGGACATGGATGCCCAAAAGTAAAAAAATAAAAAACATTTTATTTTTAATACCTGAATATGTGACAAAAGAGTTTCTTGTCTTATAAGACTGTCTCGAACTTGTATTTGTAAATGAGCATAAGACTGATCTAAGCTTTCAGTTGAAAGATTTCCTTCATTTATAGTACCTTCTTCAGCCAAAGCATTTAGAAATTTAGATTTCATATCAGTTGACGCACATTTCAACTCGGTCTCAATCACATCTCTTTCATTTTTCATTATTTCCACCTAAATTTTAAGATTCATAAAATTAATTAAATTTTTGTAACAATTCAAATTGTATTTAATTTGAAAAAAGGTTACTTATATAATAAAAATTGTTGAAGCAATAAATTATATTATTATAATTCTTTTTAACAAAATATTAGTTCTCATAAAAATAGTTTAATTCGATTCTAATTTTCTTATGAAAACAATTTTAACCATTAAACTACTCCACTTATATTAATGAATTATTAACATTAAAATGTGTAAAAAATGTATAAATTCATTATTTTAAATCATATAACAAAAAATTTAATATTTATTAAGAGTTTTCTTAATATGAAATTTTCTTTCATAACATTTTTGTGGATAGATTTATTAACTAATTAAAATATGAAGTAATTTATTGTCAAAGAGAAGAACCAAATCTTTATTTTATTCATAATGTTTAACATATTTTGTTCTAATATTACAATACTTACCTCTTCCATTAAATGTCTTAATTTATCAGCTGCAGTGGAGTTTGCAAAATTTACTCCAGAATTTGATGCAGCTGGCAGAACACTTTGAATTGCTTCTTGACCTTCTGATAATAAGTGAATAGCTCGTTTTTGGGAATCAAATTTCTCACGTATCATCTAAAACACATATTTTTAATAAAAGATTAAGGTAAAATTCCATGAACTATTTTTATAAATTAAAAACTACACATAACTTTTCATTTAACTAATTAGTAAATTTATAAATTGAAAAATTATTTTGTATCAGAAAAACTAAAAATTAATTTTTATAAATACCTTATCAGCAGATGTGGCATTTTTAATTATTTCTCGATATTTAGTAATATTTACTCTAAATACTTGAGTAAGAGTACTAGACTTAGTTCGATTCCATTTTTCTTTAAATTGTGCTTGAAGTTGATCATCTGATTCTTGTTCTTCGTTAAGCATTCTTTCAGACTAATATATTAAATTTAAATTAAAAATATTCAAGAATTGTTCTATAGAAATTACTCTTCTAAGGCATAATGGGTGGACTAAATATATTACAATAATTAAAAAATTAAGAAATATATGTAACTAAAAAAAAATTCATAAATTTATTTTATTTTACAAGTAGTTCATAGTGGTAAAATTATCCTTTTTTATACAGAGTAGAACATTTAATCAATTTTTTTTTTTCAATTTTTAAAGAATTGAATTATATTCTGAATTAAATACTTATAATTTTTTATATAGCCAAAACAGATTTTAATAATGATTTTTTATTTTAAAATTTATTTGGAAATTACAAGGATATTATAGATTTATATTAAAGTAAAACTTTCATATCACAAACTTTTATTTTAATTTAGCTATTATATTACTTTAGAAGTTTGTTAAAATTTTAATATATATTTTAATAGACTTCACTAAAGTATCTATTTAGTATATACCTTTTCTACGATAAGGTCAAAATATGATAGAAAAAAAACAATATTTTTAAGTTCAATAACGCTAAAAGAAAAAGGATTTTTCCATGAGAATTATCAATGCTTGAACTGAAATGTATAACACTAATAATAATATTGTAACATTATAAAATATTAAATAACATAATAACAATATTTATACCAGTCATTATTACTAATAAATTGATATAAGAAAACACTTCTTTCATTATGTATTATAAAATTATAATTATTTTAATATGTGCTTACTCTACCATAATAATTTTCATGAAAAAAAAATAATACTGTAATAAATAGCTAGTATAAAAAAATATAGTAACTTGTATCCATTTTATAATAACATAGACCACTCTTTGATAGTATAAAAAATATAACGCAAATAATAATACATAAAAAAATCAAATTTCAAAAAACTAGCAATTTAATGATTAAATTCAAATAAAAGTTTATTGTACAAAACATTTTTCTAAAAAAGTTCTATAAAATTGTTACTGTGAAATTTCCAAATAAATGTAAAACAAAGAACTCAAAACAGTTGGGACAAATATAAATAATAACTGACAGTAATTAACATCTATCATAAAAAACTCTATGATGTAAATCTGTTAATTTCACAATATTTTGTAATTTCACAATTTCTATTTTAAAATATCACGTAAATATTAAATAATTTGCTGAGTTGAAAATAAATAAATAATTTAAGTGTGATTTTTTTTTCTCAATACTTTAGTAAACATCTAGAACTTTAATTTGATGTAAATTTAAATTTAAGTTTTTCATTGGATGTTATTGAATAAACCCAATCAAATAAATGCTTATTTACACTAGTACTCTATTAAAGTTTACAGTAGTTTATAAACACAGGAAAAAAGGTATTAAAAAATTCATTTTTACAGAAGTGTAATTTTTGAAATATTTCTTTAAGTTTTTAAAACTTCTTCTCTTCTTCTTTCTCGTCTTAATCCCAACTACTTGGGGTCAGCCACGCTTATCCTAAACTTCCACTTCACATAATCTCCCATATCAGCCGTCTTCATATTGCATTCAATAACATTCCTTCATCCCTTTTTTGGTCTTCCTCTATCTCTTCTTTCTTCAACATTCATTTTCATAACTGTTCTTACAGCTTCCGATTCTTCTCTCTTCATAACATGACCAAACCATCTAGGTCTATTTTCTCTCATCTTATCCACGAGTGACGCTACACCTATACTCTCCTTATATGTTCATTTGTTATCCTATCTTCTGTAGTCACTCCACTCATCCATCTTTGCTACACTCTTTCTCTGATCTACTTTCAGCCACCCAATACTTTAAACCATACATCATAGTTGGTCTCACTATAATCTTAAAGAACTTATTTTTCAGCCTAATTGGAATTTTCTTATCTCATAAAACACCAGATGCTTCTCTCCATTTCACCCACCCACACTTAATCCCGTGTCTTGCATCTATGTCAATACCACCTTTCTTTTGCACAACTGATCCTAAATACTTAAAACTTTTCACCTTTCCAATTACGTCTTCACCTATTGCCACTGATCTCCTCATTTCATCTACCTCATGTTCTTCTATATCAAACTCGTACTCTATATACTCTATCTTATTTCTAATTATATTTAAACCCTATTTTTTTAAAGCAGATCTTCACACCTCTAGCTTTTGATTAATTTCCTCCCTATTTTCTCCTATTAACACTATATCGTCAGCAAACAACATGCACCACGGCACCTCTCCTTGTATTTATTTAGTAATTTCATCCATCACTATAGAGAATAAGTAAGGGCTTAAAGCAGAACATTGATTTTAAGTTTTTTCAAGTGTTTGGTACAGAGTAATTCAATATAAATTTCAGAATCTGAATTAATTTTTAATAATAAAATAGCATTAAACATAAAAATCTTAAAAATTACTTCATTGATAATTTCTTCATTTCGCTTTAACAACTCTGGTAATTCTCTAATCAATGTTTCAAGCTTTTGAATGCCACCATTCATACGCACACTATTTGATTTTTCAATAAGAGATTGAGGTATTCCAACACCTTTGACATCTTCTAATGCTGCTGGTAAATTAAGAGATGCTAAACACCTAATAAATATATAAACCAATACAGTTTGAATGAATTTAATATAATAAAAAAAATATATAAATATTACCCGTTGAGAATTTGAGTAGCTTCTCTAAGTTTTCCAATTTCAGTATTCACTAATTCAGTTTTCCTAACATCATATGTACTTAATGCCTGCTGTACAGATACGGGCACTAAATTTTCAAACAAATCTGTAATCATAAATTGAATAATCCAAATTCAACAATTATTTTTGTGTAATATTTGAATAATAATTAATCTTAATGTTCTAAGACCAAAATGTTAAGAGTGGGACTGTTAAGCTTTTCACATAAACTTTGGAAATATTATGTTTAGAGGACATTCAATATTTTAAAACCTAAAATCAATAGTAGTAATATTTATGGTGAGATTTAAATTTGGGAATTTTAATCATTTTCAAGATGATACGTAGATGAGTAGTTGACCTACCTTAATATATCCCCTTTTCAAGATGAATTCTCAAATATGTCACTGTTATTACTCAGCTTTAAATAAAACAATTTTTTCAATCAATACATTATAAAAATCTGAATTACATCTATTTTTATAAATATTACTTCCAAAATTAAAAAAAAAACACTTTTTTTATGAGTGAAAATATTCTAAAATTTATAGTTTTAAAATTTAAAAAATATTCAATATTTAAATTTTAAAATATGACTATAATTTTTTAAAAAATGTTTGGAATGGTATAATTTTTTTTTTTTTTTTTTGATAACAAATATTTACATCATATAAACTTAATTTACATTTCATTTAACTTAGGAAATTATCGACATATGATTTAACTCGCTAAGAGAGATGTTTTCTGTTAAGAAAACAACAAAAGACATAGACTAACAAAGGGTCAAAATATCTGCAGTAATGGAACACAAAAAAAAGCAAACACTAAATTAAATTTGATAAGGTCAAAATTTTGAATAACAAAGCTCATTGTGGAAAAGGAATGTATAAGGAAGCAATAGAAATTGAAAAATATCCAGAAAAATATAACAAAAATTAAAATTAATAAAACTTGATTTCTAATATTATATACCAAGAAAAAAAGACCAAAAATCCTCAGAAAATGCCTTATAGAAAAATGAACGCCAAATATTAAAACAATATATATAATTTTATATAATATATCAATTATTAAAAGGGTTAATTTCTATATTGCTATTTATCTAACTTGTTCTGAAATTTTTTAAATTTGACAAGAAAACTCAAAATTTTATTTTTTTCTATGCCAACTATAAGTATATTAATAAATTTTTATTTAATTTTTTTTTTTTAATGATACTTAAGTTATCAGTTTAACTCTGATAACATAAATTCTTTTTCTTTTTCCTCCCCTTAATCCCAACTACTTAGAGTCGGCCACCCTTATCTTAAACTTCCACTTGACACGATTTCCCACATCAGCTGTCCTCATATCACATCAATAGCATCCTTCCATCTCTTTTTTGGTCTTCCTTTACTTCTTCTTCATTCAACATTCATTTCTAATGAAATGTTTTTACAGCTCCAGATTCTTCTTCCTTCTCTCACCATAACATCCACGAGTGACACTACACCTATACTCTCTCTTATATGCTCGTTCTTTATCCTATCTTCTCATCTCTGCTACACTCTTTTTATTAATTTATAATATATAAATCATATAATATAAATTTAAAAAAACTATAATACTAATATTACCTTTAAATTTAGATGATAATTTTGAAGGTACGGGTGTAGGCTTAGCAATAGTAGCTTTTGCAACTGGCTCTAAATTTTTTACTTCTGGAATTCGTTCATGATAAATAAAATCATTGTCTTTTTTTGCTTCAGCTAGTTCTTGTTGAGCCTTGTTATATTGCCCTTGATAAATTGACCGACCACAGCGACTCTGACCAAGTTTTAGATAATTAATTGCTTCCTAAAGAATTAAAATTATGAAAAATCAATTTTTCTTAATTGGACAAAACATACATTTAGTCTTGCTATTTGTTCACCAATAGATTTATTATTTTTGCAAACCATAGATTGATGAAATTGAGTCAATCCTTGAAAAATTGCTTGTTTGGCTAAAATCTAAAAAAAAAAATCATTAACCCTTTATACGTTAAAGTAATAAATTATCATACACATGATGTCCATTCTTTATCCAATGACATTAAAACAGATTCTTTTTCCATTAATTTTACAGTTTCACAATAGTATTCTTCACATTGAGAACACAGTTTAGCAATTGACTGGTCTTTCATCTTGTCTAATTAAACAAACATAAAGTGATAAAAACAATAAGTTAACTAATTATATAATAAACTATCTTTTTGTTAATTTTAAAGTGAAAATGCACAAAAAATTATACTTTATCATATACTTTAGAACATATTGCATAGGTTATAGTTAATGAATTACATGTAACTAAGTAAATGAAAAATTATTTACTATGGCCAAACCTCTTTTGTTTAAAATAAGCAAAATGAGATTTTGAAACCTTATTATTTTAATTATTAACGAATACAATGAAAAATTAAATTAAAGTAAACATAATTATATTAATCATTCATATAAAAATTGTGGTTTTAAACAGGAAATTTTCATATGAATGTAGATATACAGCTTAAATGAAAAAAAAAAAATACCTATATTTGCTTTTAGAACAAACATTTCTTGAGCTTGTGCTAGCATAAGTGTAGACAACATAGCTAACATATCTGGGTTTAAATCAGGAGTTGGATCTTGTTGAATAACACTCATAACAGTTGTTTTCAGTGTATTAAAAATTCCAGCACTTTGCTAAAATATATAGAAATTTTAAACTTGAGTAAGAAATTTTTCTTTATAAAATGATATAAGATATAATAATTTTTTATTTTATTAAAGCTATACAACTTTTATAAAACAAAACATTATTTTGTATTCTTAAGTCAAAATTAAAAAATATTTTTGATATAAAACATCTTATGCAGCGTATCAAAACAGTTGTTGGCATGGTGATATATCGACATGAGTGTCTTTCAACTCTTTTCACTGGACTAGGCATTCTCCCATATCTTACCACACTGAATTCTAATACCTACAGTGTATACATGAATATCCATTAGAGAGAAAGGACAAGGAAAACATGTATCTCCTAAACAATATGTGATTCTTAAAAAAATGGTTCTTTAAACGTATCATATACTGTAGAAGGTGCTTATATGGGACAAAAAAGGATATAACTTCTGAAAAATATGTGATACCCCTATCTTACACCACGTTAAACTTTTATACCTATAATGTATAGAGTGATATTTTACACTTTGCAATATGTTGATTGTGTTTTAATTGAAAGTAATAACTATGAAAATAACATTTTTAATATTTTTGTAGTTTCAGTTATTAGAAATATTTTTGAATGATGAGTTTGTCTATATTTTTTGGGAGGTTGTATAATGTTACAAACAAAATTTATACAAAGATTGATAAAATTGTTAATTTTATTATAAAAATTCAGAAAAAATAGTGTATTTTTATATTAAAATTTAAATTAAATTTCTAAATATTATAATTATATAAAATAATTTTGAAAAAATGAAAGAAACACCTCATTCTGTAAAATTTGAAGAATCTGATACCCCAAGTGACCCGGGATCACATATTACAAACCCAGCAATAGTCTACTATGACTGACACAAAATAAAAAAAGGTTATTTAAGCTAGTTTAAATTTTATATCATTTTTTTCTCTCTGTGAGAGGGTATTGCCAAAAAATTCCAAATAAATGTGATTTTTAAAATTCTATGTATATTAGATTCAAATAACTTAAGTGAAAATCATTAACAAATTGTCTTACTAATATCATCAGAGGCAGCATAGAATATCCCTGTTACAGAAGTAACTGATAAAATAATTGAGCCTACTCAATTTTTAAGAATATTTATTTTCCTTTAATAAACCATTCTTTATGTTATATATATAAATTAATTTCAATGTTTCAAATCTGCTAAGCATCCAACAATGATTCAAATTTTTTTTTAAATTCTTTAAATTCAATTTTTTATAAATTTAATTTTTAAAGTGACATACTTGAAGATATTTTGCAGCAAGTTTTAATCCTTCATCACTTTCAAAATTTTGTGTAGCTGCTACAGCACTCTGTTGAGCAGCTATATTGAATAACACACAAACTTTTTCATAACCAATGGAACTTAAGGCTATTAGAAAAAAATAATTTAAGTTGAAAAATATAAAATTAATTATATATATTGAATTAATACTTATAGTATTTTTTTTATAGAAATTATGATCTATACTCTGAAATGTTTTTTTACTGCCAATAAGACTTCAAAAACTAAACAGTTTTAATAACTATAAAACTATATGCATCAGTATTGATCCAGGTGTATTAAACTTATATTTCATGAAAAAAACACACCAAATCACTAAAATTATTTTTGAATATTAGTATTTTCTCTAAATTAGAATATATGAATTATCTGGATATTAAATTTAAAAACTTGGTTAACATCAGTGAAGTGCATTGGTAAAATTTACATTTTTTTAATGAAATATGATTTAAAACTTTAATTTTGTTCATTAAATATAAATAGGAACAACAAAGAAGTAATATAAATTTAAATTATCACTAACAAATATTTAAAAAAATAGAGACATACTCAGATTAACTTTTCCATTGGCAAAGAATGAAGTCATTTTATTAAAAGCATCTTTCCATTTGAAAGGAATCTGAACTTCTGTAGGAGGCACTTTAGCTTCCAATGCTGTTATTTGATCATAGTAACTAAAAAATAATGGTTAAATTTCTATAGCTTGATTAAATGGCTCATTTTAAAACAAATTTTCTTCTCAATGTTCAACCAAAATCCATGAATATTAAAAAAATTGTAAATTTTTCTAGTAATGTTACACTCACTTAAACTCAATATGTTAAATTAAACAGCAGAAAATGGTTTTTGAGATTCTATTTTTTCATACCATGCCTTTTATACCATCTACTTGGGGTCAGCCACGCTTATCCTAAACTTCCACTTCACATAATCTCCCATATCAGCCGTCTTCATATTGCATTCAATAACATTCCTTTATCTCTTTTTTGGTCTTCCTCTATCTCTTCTTTCTTCAGTCTTAAAGAACTTATTTTTCAGCCTAATTGGAATTTTCTTATCTCATAAAACACCAGATGCTTCTCTCCATTTCACCCACCCACACTTAATCCCGTGTCTTGCATCTATGTCAATACCACCTTTCTTTTGCACAACTGATCCTAAATACTTAAAACTTTTCACCTTTCCAATTACGTCTTCACCTATTGCCACTGATCTCCTCATTTCATCTACCTCATGTTCTTCTATATCAAACTCGTACTCTATATACTCTATCTTATTTCTAATTATATTTAAACCCTATTTTTTTAAAGCAGATCTTCACACCTCTAGCTTTTGATTAATTTCCTCCCTATTTTCTCCTATTAACACTATATCGTCAGCAAACAACATGCACCACGGCACCTCTCCTTGTATTTATTTAGTAATTTCATCCATCACTATAGAGAATAAGTAAGTGCATAAAGCAGAACCTTGGTGTACTCTTTTACATTCTCTCCTCTCATGTCCATTCATATCTCCACATATCACTGCATTCTGATTACTAGCTATTCCTTGCATATCTTTCTACAAAACATTTTCTTATCTATTTCAACACATCCTACTTATAGTACATAGACACTTACTACGTTCAAAACTACAATACCTCTAAAATTACTTTTTTAACCATTATTTCAAATGTACAAATAATTTTTTTTTATTTATCAAATAAAATATATTATTCAACCAAAAATAATTAAAATTGATACTTGAAAATTTTAAATAGTCATATTTTTTTATTGTAAAATTCATTTTTTTTTTTTTTTTTTAGTATTTCTAATTATGTAATAAATTACAAAAACATCAAATACTTATATTTGAAAAATTCATTTTTATAACTAAATGTTGGTGTTTAGAATAAATGTATACCTCTCAGTCTTTAAGTATCGAAACTTCATAAATGACATGATTGAGATTCATTTATCATTTTTTCTGGTTAGATAAGGATTTAAAAAAATATTCCTAGGGTATTCAGACGATATTACTGCGATTCATGCTTGAGATTAGTGTTTAAACATTAAATTAAAAACTTTTTTTGGCTTTATATAATATAATTAAGTCAATAAAAATACCTGTAAATCAGTTCCAATGAATTATCATATTTATCCAAGACTTTCCACAAAGCTTGATTACGGAGCTTACTTAATTCATTAATAGCTTCCGTGTAATCTTCAGGATTATCAGATGAATTATAATGTGAAGAAATAAGATTTTTCAACGGTTTAACTATATTTACATCTGATGCACGTTTCACAGGAACTGATAGTAAATACGTATTAGTTGACATTTTAAGTTAAATAATTATTCACTAATTGTTAATTATTATAATTTAATAATTGATAATTTTATTGTTTAACGTCGTTAAAAACTATGCAAAAACTAAAAGAATTGATAAAAATAATCTAATACGTTTTGTATGAGTCACAAACCAAAAACTAGTCGTAACCGCCTAGACAAGTAAATTGATTCTTATCAATTTTACAGTGTTTCCACAGACTATATAAAAATATATTCTGTGTTGTTTCTTTAAAAATATTTTTAAATATCACATGCGCTTTCCAAATAACGAAATAAGTCTTAATATTTCCTAAAAAAAGAAAGACATAGAAATTGTTTACAATTATCATTAGTCAATTTTTACTTAAAAAAAAAATAAAAATTAGCTGATTAAAAACTGACTTACAGGTATATAAATTAAACTCTCGGATGTAATGGCGCAAGTGTTTTTACAAGCTATTGTCACATAATGGTTTAAAAATCAAAATTAGGCGGCCAAAAGTACTATTGTTAAAAAAATCAAAAATTGTTTTCAAATTTTTATACGATATGTTTTTATGATATATAGTTGTTAAAAAAAATTATATCAAATAATAAAAAAGTTAAATATATCTATATTATAAATTATAATTAAAATATATATAATTATTTAATTTTACAAGACTGTAGGTCATGGACGCAACTAAGGCAATAATGTTGGGGTGCTGAAGTTAAGTTATGCTCACAAACACGTAGGGACTTAGACGTAATTGGCATACATTATTTTGTATTATATGAATAGGTATTAGAGGGAGCAACGGGTGTTGCTCTCTAAGTACACCCCAATGCAATTTTCTATAAATTCGCCATTTTCTTGTATTTTAGGCACGTGAGGACAAAAACATTATCAGTGACTTTTAGCTATTAGGATAGACTATACGAATAGTAATTAGTAGTTTTCATGCTATCTGTAACTAAATTAGGGCACATAAGCTATACACGGAGTCTCTTTAAAAATAAAATCCTTCACTCGAATATTTTTTCTAAACTTTGCCTAAGATCACTACAAAAAATTCAGTCACTAAGTGTATTTTTTTATCGTCATGATACACTATACCAAGTAAAATTATGTACCAAAATTATATTAAGTTTCTTAATTATCAGCTAGTATACATTTTTATTATTTGACTTTAAAATTTAGTAATATATTGTTTTCGAGGTTTTATGACCCTCCCCAAATCAAAAATATTTTTGTGCTACTATATAATTCTATCACAAAGTTGCATAAACTCATGATTCTTCAATTGACTAAAACAAAAATTTAAATGTATATAATTCCGCACCCTAACAAAGATATAGATAGTTATATCCGTGTCTCTCTCCAGCCTATATTTTATTTCTGATTGATTAGTTCAAAAGAAATTATTAACCCGTAATTATTTTTAATTAGATCATTTTCTATTTTATAAGCTAGTTAAATTGGAATAGTTATTTAAAAAAATAAAGTTTATACCTCAATAAGCTATAAAGGTTGATATTAAAAAGTAATTTATAGCCAATAAATCATGAAATGTATGTAACTAATAAATAAATATATGTATATCACTAATAAAAGCGGAAATTTTTTTTCAATAAGTATATATTTACCAGTAATTGAGAAGTTTATCACATGTTAGTATCGGATTATGATAACTGTTATCAACTAAAATCAAAGGATTGTTTTTAAATATGTATAGTGAAGTATAAAATATTCTTTAAAAAAATAATGAATACTGTATATTTTTTAAAATATGTTTACAATAAAAATATTAAATTTGTGGTTGGTCATAAAGTCTCTAGGTATAAATCTGATATCATCTACAGCAAAAAATTTATTGTATATAATGATTTAATGCACTTTCGTCGGAAACAATCCAAACGAAGTATCTTAGTTCAGGTGTGTTCAGAAAACTCGTGTTCAGATTTATATTCTTATTGTTCAGAGTTTGGTTCAGTTAAAGAAATGTTCCATTATCAATTAAGTGGTACTAATCATTTTGTACTTACTGAATTTAAAGACCAAAATTCTGTTGATTTATTACTCAATCAAAGTGCTCATATTGAAGATACAAATGTGATTGCTGTTAAGTCTCCTTTTCTATGGTTTCGTTCTAATACAAATAAAAAACCTAATATAATAATGAATAAAGGGATTGGCTGTTCTTTCCAAACTTATGAAACTATGATTGAACCAACTATAAAGTCAATCAAGCTAGATACAGATAAATCTTTGTCTAACCAAATGATACAATTGCTTCATAATATTCAGTTAAATGATATTGGTACTAGATTAAGATTTTTAACAGCAATGCAAATTGAAAATGCACTTAAAGGAATATTTCCTCTGACAAAAGTTCTACCTTTTGGGTCATCAGTCAATAGTTTTGGAAAGATTGGTTCAGATATTGATTTAGTCATAATGAACAGTAAATTAAAAGAGAAAAAAAATAGTCGTTTGATATTTCATGGTAAATATATGTCCAATAACAGTAGAACACAAACACAGAGACATATTGAACTATTAGGAGATTTATTACAATTGTTTTTACCAGGATGCTCTAAAGTTAAACGTATTTCTCAAGCTAAAGTACCAATTGTAAAATTTTCACAAGATTTTATTGGTGTAGAATGTGATTTATCTGTTTCCAATGAGACTGCATTATATATGTCAGAATTACTTTACATTTTGGGAAATTTTGATCCTAGAGTAAGGCCTTTAGTTTTTACAATTAAAATTTGGGCTCAGGAAGTAAATATTACAAATGATATTCCAGGTAGATGGATAACAAATTTTTCTTTAACATTATTAGTATTGTTTTATCTGCAACAAGAAAAAATTATTCCTTCAATTCAGCATTTAGCTAAATTAGCAGGTAGCAATGATGTGCAAATTACAGATGATGGCGTAAATTGTACTTTCCTTAGAGATATAACAAAACTCAGTCATGAACCTTCAAATAAAAAAACATTGGAACAACTTTTACAAGGATTTTTTGAATATTATGCGTCTTATGACTTCAATACAAATGCTATGTCTCTAAACTATGGCACTACAATACCTAAACCCGAATATAATGCTATGTATATTGTTAACCCCCTTGAAGTTAATTTTAATGTTAGTAAAAATGTTAGTTTAGAAGAAACGGAAAGGTTTAGAATTGAGCTAAGGAATGCTGCATGGACAATTGATTCTCATATTATTAATCAAAAAACATTTAAATTATTTGATCTTTTCAGAACTTGTGAAACATATAAACAACTTAACAAACAAGCAAGTTTTAATTTTCAGAATACTTTAAATAGGTTAGTAACTGTGAAAGATTTGTTTGTTAATGATACACCTAATGAGCATAAAGAGATAGAGCATCAGTTAAATAATTCAAGTAAAGAAAATATTTAAAAATAATGTATATTATATTAACATAATATGTAATAAATTTGTTTTTATTAAAAACTTGTAAAGGATTTTGTTTCATCATTTTATATTTGGTAAAAATTTTAAGAGGGCTAACATATTTTTGAACTAACAATTTTAATAAATGTTTAATTTAGGTGATTAACTCTTTAAATGTCTCTCTATGTTTTTTATTCTCCAGCAGTGGCGTATTAAGGGTTTCAGGGCTTAAGAGCAATTTGTATTTGATGTCCCTAAAATTTTGTTGAACAAAATTTAAATGTTAAATCAAACAAAAATTTTCAGCTTTCTTTTGAAAGCATTACTGGTTATCCCATTGCTAATAACCCTTAGATACTCGCTTATTAAAAAAGAAAAAGAATATGCATAAACACAAGAACATAAATTATAAATAACATTACAACATTTTTACTAGTTTTATCAGATTTGACTAAGACGCCCCAGCTAATACTATATAGACACACCACATAGTGCAAAGAAATCAATTTTAACACACCAAGATTAATATCTATTAGAATATAATAGATTTTCATTTAGAAGTTAAAAAACTAAATTATAAATAAAGTTGTACCTTATGTTTTAGAAGTTGTAGAGTTCAAATTAATTAAGTAAATAGCACAAAAACATTTATTATATATATTTGGAATTTTTTTATTTAACCATTGTTAAAAACAATATTACATGAAGATTCTTGTTGAATATTTATGTTGCATCTTGAAACTAATGTTGTACATAACATAATAATCCGTCAGTATTAAATTATAGGTTTTTCTTGTCAAAAAGTAGACAAGATAAACAACTTACAGTTAAATGTTAAACAAAAATTTATGCTATGTTATCAAAGGTGTACAAATAAGTTCTTCGAAAAAGTCCGACTCATCTTTAAAATCCCATTATAAAAAACTACTCTTAATTTTATAATTTATAGAAAATTCAAAAATAATTGTAACAACACTATACATTTCAGTTACAAGAAGAAATCAGTTAAGTTATTTTTACTGTCATATGAATATTATGTAGTTAAATAATTAAACACCAATAAATGATTAATATACTGCCATTTATTACTATTGCCACAAATATAAAATTTCTGAGTTATTTAAAATAACTTAATTTTGTCTCCACAGTATATAATAATAATGATGAAATTGTTCTGATTGAACAACTGATATTAACATTATTTTTCTTAGTATAACTAATATCATTGCAAGACAAGATCAAGAAGATTCAAAGTTGAAATTTGTAAAACAAATAATTTTTTGAAATACAATGCATAATTCAACCAGTTAATCTATAAAATAGTATTTATGAAAAGAACATAATTATCATGAATTCAAATACTTTAATTATATTAATTATTAAAAAAAAAATTGACAGTCTTAAAACATTACAAGATAATTAATAAAATCATATATATATATATATAAATATATATTGCCATTGTTTCATTATGTTCGAACATTCATCTATTCATAATAAAAATAATAAAACGATCCAATAAGGATATATATAAATATATATGTACATGCATTATTTAAAATAGTTATAAATTTTGGTTATCTCGCAAGAAATTGAACACATGTACATATATATTTAAATATATTCTCACTTACAATTTGTGTCTAAATTGATAAAAATGAATTAAAAATATATGAATTAAGTTATACTATTTTATGAATAATTACTAAATAGATAAAAATTTGTAAAATACTTGTAATAGTATCAATATATAACACTCGACATAATATTGAGAACTAGAAAATAAATATTTTAACAATTTGCTAATAATCAAAATGTATGTTACGTCTCAAAATTTAGTTTAAAATGCACACTATTCAAGCGAAAATATAAGTAATTTTTTATTTTAATTAAATTAAAGTTGCAAGAATAAAAAGGTTTATCGAAACAAATCTAAGCAAACATAACATAATTATTAGTAAAATAATTGAATATACTAATAATGATACTGAAAACTCTTTATTGATGATTTCATGTAATTTTTTAAGAAATAAGAAAATATTTAATTTATTTTACTGATTTTTGATTATAAATTGAATTGTTAATTATTAAATATTAACTGGACATTTCATTACGTCTATGAATGTAAAAGATTGTTTCGGTTTAACAAAATTTATTAAACATTATTCAATTAAGTTGATGTTTAGCTTATACTATTTGTATTTCGTACTTTTTTTACTATTGTCCTAACACGTTTAGTAACTTTGGGTACAGAAACTTCCATTTTTCGTTTCAAACCAGTACTAGTTGATGGTTCTTGTTCGTCAGCACTCTTTGATTCCTCAACAGATGATGGTTCAACTTGTAATAATGGCTCTTCAACTGTATCTTGATATGATTGTTCGCCTTGGTTATGCAATCTTGTTCGCACTGAGTTAACAGTAGAATTCAATATTGGTGGACCCATAGCTAATGATAAATTACTTGATGTATTATTACATGATGAACATACTGACAATGTAGATGAAGATGATGCAGATTGTAAATATTGTATTTCAGTTTTACATTTATTAAGTTCCTGTAAAATATCATATTTAATAGTTAGTTCATAATTTCTTTTTAAAGCATACATAATAGAATAATTGTAAGAGTAAATAAAATATACCATTTTTAGTTAAAAATATAAAAATAAAATATGTAATATTGATATCACCTGACATACACAATAAAGAACATATAACTAATATACATTAATTTTGACACTACTACAATTACAGGGTTATTGCACATTTTTAATTGTGAAACTAACTCATTTTTCCAAATAAAATCATCATTATCATTTCCTTAGCCTCTATCTCAACAATTTTAGGTTGGCTCTATTTTACAATAATTTGACAAAATTTTTAAACCAGCTGTTGATCTTTATAATTGTAGAACCAGTAAAAGCATAAGGTGTGTCATTGTTGAAGTTCATGTATAGTCACCCTTCCGGAAACCAACAGAAAACAAAGCAGCTGAACATCAGAACTAAGGCCACAACTGAATAATCTACTGTCATACAACACCCCATATTTCCAAATAAAATAACAGAATCGTTATTAAACTTGCCTACTGGTAATTAATAAAATCCAACTAAATTTAAAGGGTAATTAATTCTTCAATGAGTATATTAAGATTTCACAAGACAAAAATTTTACCAAAAAATAAATAGTGATAATCCCACTGTAAAAATTATATTATGACTGCTACTATAAACCTATTCTAAATTTGCTTAATTATGTATGTTAAAAAATTTTTTCACAGTCTTTTATAAAATATTAGACTAAATTGTAAGCTATAATACTAGTAAGTACACTACAAAATTATATTAATAAAATAAAATAAATTAAAATATGTTTAAATATATTGTTTAATTCAATAAAATGTTATAACTCTTTTGTCTACCATTCTGGTAATACCTTAGATGTATTATAAAACTTAAATGTCTAAGCATTCTACAAATTTTAATAAAATAACATTTTGATATATTGATGAAAGCTGTATAGAATATAGAAAATAAAATCACAGGTTCACTGACTTTCCCTAACTTTCAGAATATTTTTGAAATTTGTCTGATGCGAAATAACCCTCAATTATTAAACTATAAAATGGTAATTTTGAATTAGATCAATACTTTAATTGTTAAAATTGAGTTTTTTATATTAAAATTAGATTTAGAACTACAGGTAAATAGTATTTATACCAGTTCAACTAAAGTGGACTAGTTACAAATCAAATGTTGATAATTGGAAGAATAAATATTATATAACTTTTACAGAAATACCAGTGTCATAGTTAACAAGTACTGATTTATGATTTTATTACTTATACTTATATTATGTTCCACCACCTTTTAAATTATAAGTATATAATGAAAAATACATTTTGTCTAGTTAGCTTTAAGCTAATGAAAATGTAAAAATTCTTACTTGCAACAATGTACTAAATTTCCTATTAGTTTCTTCATTTTTCTTGTCATATTCATCCATTCTATTTGAATATTCAATCAATGTTTTGTGTTGATCAGCTATTTGTGATTTACACTGTTTTAATTCCCGTTGTAAATTACCAACATGAGTTGTAGATCTTAGTAAAATTTTATAATAATTTTTATAAATAAACATTTTTTTTTTACAATAATTGTAAGACTTACTTGCGTAGTTGCTTTCGTAAATCAAAAAAGTCTCTTTCTAAATGACAGTTTTGCGAGCTAGTAATAAAAAATAATTGAAGGTTATTAGATCAAGTAAAAAATGTATCATTATAACATACAGTACAATTTGGATATATCAGATTAAATCTTATTTTACAGAGTAATTAATATATAAGAAGCATGAAAAATTAGAATTTTGATTATTATTTTAAAAAACCTTTATAGTCATTATTAATGAGAAAATACAAGGTATATCCAGAAAGAAAGATTAGAAGGCTACTTTACTTTTACGATGACTTACAGTTAATTTATTAATCAATTTTATCTGAAAAAGTACTATGATATATTTAATTTCTGTGAATTACTAACAGAATATTTAATCAAAAATGACAAATTTATAAAAATGCATTGTCAAAAATTATACTTCTGTTTACCTACAAATAAATTGCTTAGGAGTTTTTTTCACAATAAATACAAAAAATATCATGTAAAAAGTTCAATTTAACAACTTCTTATATTTTAAATCTTTAAATTGATACTTACGTTTTAATTCCTTGTTTAATTTTACAAACATTTTTTCTTAGCATTGACCCACCACACTGAGGACTTTCAGATGAGGCTCGTTTACTTTCAAGACTTGAAACTGATCCTTCTCTTATCATTAAGCTACGTTTCCTAAGACACATACTTGTAAAAGTTCTATTATTGGAAGGTCCTGTAACATACAATTTTCATGAAAATAACATATTGAGTGTTTTTAATTTATAAATAGATAAGAAGTTACCTAGAGGGGATGGGAACTCATGATAATCATTTGCAAAAAGTCTGATTTCAGGAAGAGTAGGTTCAATCCTTTCCCGAAAATATTCCATAGCCATAGTAGACAAATCAAATAACTCATCAGTTACTTTATATGGTCTTGCTAAACTTTTAGTTACTTTGATATAATGTAAAATTTTATAGACTTCATCCAATATCTAATAGTTAATAATAATTTAAAAATAGTAACTTAAATTTATTTCTAAACATTACCTCTCCTGCAAAAAAACATATATGTTTTCTTTCAATATGTTTTCCAAATGCCATACGCAATAATAGTAATCTCATGTGAAGAGTTTCAACAATATCAGATTCACAAGCTAAAGGATGTTGTCGTCTAGCAGATTCACGCCGTGGCATTTTAGCTTTAATAATTTGAAATCGATGTAACATTTGATTTTGTAACCGCTGAAAAGTTGAATTTAGTATGGTACTACATATTACATTGAGTTGACGAGATACCTAAAATAAAATTTAATATAGAAAATATAATGATAAAAAGATTGAATCAAAAAAACTAACTGCTCTAAGTTGAGATATTTGTTTAAAAGATGTATAAGACAATATTTTTTCAAGCACTTCATAGGGTAGATCTAATAAATTCACTTGACTTGATTGATTTGAGTTGTAAGGTGCACAAGTAATCACATTACCAACCAAAATATTTTTTTCTGGTTTAGGTAATACAGTTAGCTTACTATTTGTACCAGAACTAGAACTTCCACTACATTGTTGTCTAGTTGCTACCATTTTATAACTTCAAAGCAAATTTTTATGCAGTAACTGTACAAATCTTCTTTATTTAATCTGCAAAAATTTTTTTCATAACTCTTATTTATACCACTAACATTCAAGACAAATTTACCAAGTTTATGAAATATGTTCCTTATACTAAAATTTATATTTTATTCATTATTACTATATAGTATGTCCAGTAAGTATAGAAACACATCCATTGTTATAAACAACGAGAACAATAGAAATTCGTTTCTTCAATTACTGAACAGTTTATATATCCAAAAACTGAATATTGATAAAATATTATAGAATGAATACTGATACTATTCGTGTAATTTTTTTACAGTATCTATATTATACCACATTATTTACAACAATATTCAATAACATTTTTTAATAGATTTTTATATTTAAGATATTACCTTAACAACAATGAGGAATGTTTATTCTTTAATAATTACAAATGTAGAGCATATTTGATATAGTTTTCACTAGATTTGTTCATAAGTGCATTAACAATTCTATAAATAAGTATATCAATTAAACATATTCAGTATAAATTAATTAAGTTATATAAATTATTGAAATAATACACACTATACATATAACTAAAATCTAAACACAACTTTATTAGTTAGTTGGATTTAACTCAATAAAAAAAATTATTTTCAATTAACATAAAAATATTTTTTTTTCTTTTACAGAAATTTAATTTATGTTATATTGCAATAATTTAAATATTTAACCCTAATAAAATAACAGAATAAGATAACTCACAATAATCTTCATGAAAGAGAAATATACAGTTATCAATAAATAAATATTTTCAACGTTACTTTTTTAAATTTAAAGTCATGGATTTTTAAGCAGTCAATTAAAAAAAAAATTAAATTAACTTTTATGATATATACAAGCTACACACAATTGTTAATATTAAAATGGGTAATGACAGACACTTAGTATTATGTGTCAAGGAATTCTATTAATCTATTCGCATATAATACTAATACAAAACTTGTTATAAGCCCATAATTATTCAACAAATATTTGTAATGAAAGCTTTTTATTTAATTAACAGTATCAATGAAACAATTACAATTATTTTAAGGTAAAATTTATTATTATTATTATTTTCAAATACTAAAAGTATTTGAAAATAAAGTGATAAATGGATTAAAACTATTCACAACAATAACAAACAATACAAATTTGTATCAGCTAAGAAAATAACAAAAACCAATACCTTCTGTTTCGCATTGAAGCTAAAATAATATAATCATAAATACTAATATTACATTATAATAATTTAAAATTGAAGATAATTATATAAATAAAATCATTTATAGGCCTGATGAATATATAAACGGAATCCATCACCGGATATAGCCTCCCGCGCTATGACGCTCATTTTCGAAACAATGACGAAAGTTTAGAAATTGATTTGTTTTTTTTTCTAACAAAAACTCAAATAATTAACTAAATCATAATTAACAGTCATTTAACATGCAACATAAATTAATTTCACATTACCTGCGAGTCTGCTTGGACAAAATCAATGTAGTTAGAAAAACTTTGTTTATTTGCACATAGTTTTAATAGATACCTCGACGCTAATAATGTATTTACTATATGGTCGGTAACGACCACCAACTTGGAAGCGGCAGAGAAAGACGTGTGACGAGGGGTGGAGGAGCAAGGCTGTTGATTGGCACGTAAAGTACCAGCTCCAAACTGCGTTAGAATAGTCGACTGTTGGACAAATGAAATATAATTTGAACTCAATCGCGCCACACTGTACGTGAGGAAACGTACTTACTTTGCTTGACATAGATTGTAGAGGGGTATATCCTAAAGACATACAGCAGTGTTGCCAATTTTCAGTGGGCTTTATTATACTTTTTATTGTCACTATCAATCTTTACCTCCAGAAGGTTATCTTATTCAAAAATTCAACATTTTCAACGTTTTTTTATAATTTTAGCTAATAGAAAGATTTTTCTGTAGTATTATCAACCGTAATTTAATTATTTAATTTTGATATTAATCTTTCTTTTAGTTCAGCTTTTTAAAGATGTAAAAACACAATGTTTAACGTGATTCTATAATTATTATTAAGACGCATAATTAATTATAATTATACGAATTATATGCATTTATAAATTATGTTTAAGCAACTTTGAAGAGTTCCAAGTCTGTGCAACTTTGTCATAGGATTATATAGTAGCCTAGAAATATCGAATATTTTATTAAAATCCTTAATTCCGCCCAATACTGTAACCTCGATAGCAATATATTAAGTTCTGAAATTATTAAAAAATTTTATTGGCTGTTGGTGTGTAACTTAACAAAATTTAGAAATACACATATATCCGCTTCGTGATCATTATTTAACTTTGTAACTATAATATTATGATGTAAAATTTATAATAGTTATTTTATAAGACATTACTGTTTTGGGGGCAATACAGCGTTTATTAATTTTAGATTTTAAAAATGTACATATACTTAGTAATAATCTTGTGTGTTCTTATACTCTCAGATAAAACGTAATATCTTTTGTATTTTGGTCAACATCCCTGTCCCTTGTGTAATTTAGATATCGAATGAAAAGCATCATAGATATCTAGAAGATTTGCGAGATCTATTTAGAACTAGCAAATATTTCTAATATAAATCGGACTACTATTTGCGCATAGAAGATAGGTCGTCGGGTCAAATTTTTTTAATATATAACATAAGCCTAAATTTAACATATGTTAAAGAACGCTGTATTTTCGGAACATTATCAAAAGTAAAGTTGAAAACATTGAATTTTGTGAATAAGTTTCCATTTTGTTTATCCCTATGTAGGCAAGTAAAGGGTCAGATTTTCAAAATTTGATATAAAATGAAAGGGAAATACCTAAAGTTTCTATATACAAAAAATATTTTGGTACGATCATTTTTCAAAAAATTATGACAGTTTTAAGCAAAAGAAAATTAAAAAAATGTCAAATTTTATCGATTTAAAAATTGTAATTTTTTGAGGGATTTCCTCTATGTACGATGGGATACAAGGGAAATTTTTTCAATTTTTAGAGGCAATGTCTTCAACTAGAATTATCTATGGAACTGTGTACTCTTCTTACGGATTAATTTGATAAACAAACAATTAATAGAATCTTAATTACTTAGTTTGTGTCTTGTTTTACAAGCCTGGGGTAATTCTTGGACAATACAAAAAAAAAATATATCTAGACCAAGATGTAATCTAAAAAAGAGTTTTCGATATTTCGATATAATTAATTAAATTTCATATTACTCAGATTATTTTGGCTTACTAGTATAAAGCTAAACATTAGAGACGATGGAAATAAAAAGAATATGTACGGAATAATTAATTTATTGTTGACCGCTAAATTTCTTCTAAAATAGTAATAACATTGAGAATTTTTTTTTTTTTGGCTTAAGATAGTACGATTTATGACCAGTAAATTTTTGTTTAGGTTCATCCCTAATTCCATATAAGGGTACAAACTTTATTTTTTTATGGCAACATACATATTTTACCATTTTGTATATTTAAGATAATTTAACTAAGAAAATGATTGATTCGTCGATAATAGCTTTTGGACCAGTAATTCAAAAATTTAAAGAAATTATTGGAAGTAAAGAGCGGGTGCTAGTATTTTTTTTACTAGAAAATTTTGGGCTTCATTCTTCCTCTTGAATATAAAAATGTTAATAACTTACGAAATACTAGTTCAAAAAGTTGTTATCGTCCAGCTATTTTCTTAGTTTGATCATTTCTAATATTTAAACTAGTAACTGTATGTTATCATTAAAATTTTAAAGTTGGTACCCTTATAAGGAATAAGGGATAGTTCTACAAAAAATTTAACCACTCAAAAATCGAGAAATAAATGTTACTTAAATAATCAAAAAAAATTCTCGAAAATATTATTATTTAAAAAAAAACAGTGGTCAACAATAAATCAATTACTTATATATACACATAAAAAAAACTTTATCAGCTTCGTATCAAAATTAAAATGAATGAAATGAAGCTAAATACAAATAATATTTAATGAGTCATTTGATTCTTTTATTATTTTTGAATATACTAAAATCGTGAGGACCCAGTACAATCAACACCGGATAAGAAATTTCTTTCGATATTTTAACTTAAGAGTCTTTCGATGACCTTTATTTTTTTTCTCATTAACTTCTTATACGATTTTTTTTTCTTTAGAAATTAATTATTATCGCTAAGTCAAAGGGTTTTGACTATTTATAAATAAACTATAGAAACCTATTGTTTAAAGCTGTTTTTTAGTTTCGATGGGAAGCTGAGATAGTATGTATTTTACTATTATGCGTATTTTTATTGTTTATGTCGTCATTTTTTCTCATCTCTCACTGGACAAATTTCTTTCAGCGATATGTTAAAAGATACACAAATCGTGTCTAGTTGAAAAAAATCACTTGTTTCCTGTAAATGGGAGAAATCGCCAAAAAATTATGACTTTAAAAATCGGTAAATTTCGATTTTTCTTCCGTTTATTTTTCAAAAATGTATTTTTGAAAAATGAAACAAAAATATTTTTTTTAATCTGGCCTTTTGCCTGTCCATAGAGAGGGGTAATTCAAAATAACAACTTTTACACAAAAATTAACCATTTTCAACTCAACTAATAAAAATGTTCTGGAAACAGTCCGAGCTTCAAACAAATATTAAAATAAAGTTTATGTAATGTTGTATAAATTAAAAAAAAAAAGATTTGTTCCTACGACTTATTTTATATGTGTAAATAAAAATATGAAGTTTTTGTAAAATTTTCGGTGTCATATTTTATTTTTTAACTTTATATTGTTAGTTGTATTCTATAATACATTAATATTCATCTATAATAAATAATAATTATAAAAAATCATTAAAAAATGATAATAGTCTACTTTTGTGTTCAAAGAATACACATTAATAATGCATTTAAGAATGGTAATATAAAATTTTAGAGATATTTCTTTACCCTACCTATTTTTTTAGGGAAGTTTAGTTGATCATTGCCGAAACTTGAAAACATGAATGCTTGGTTCAAAATAATTCCGTTGGGCTATTAGTACTTTTATATGGTAAAATAGAATCCTTTTTTTAGCTAATGAGCTTAATTTTCTAGGCCTTTTAAAACGAGAGGTAAACTTGACGCAAGCTTTAATTTGGGCCAATGAATTCTTTACACGATAACAATTAAAGATGTTTTATAAATATACGACAAAATATTCTATGTCATTAGGTATCAAGCTATTATGTTATTTATAAAATCATAACATAAATTATTACCCATAAAAAAAATGATAAACAATATGTTGTGAGACATAGTTGATCGTTTAGTAATATTTAATATTATGATGACGGGTTATTCTTTAAAAAGTATGTCATGTCAAGTTTTTTGTATTTAGTGATTAATAAATAAGTAATTTTTAATTAATTAAAGCACATAAATATTAGTAATATCTCAATGTAAAACTTAGGAAATATTCCCCTGAAAAGTAGTTCTAAATACACCCCGCTTTAATTTTAGTTGATTTTTAAGTAAAAGAAGATTATTTAAATTATTTAAAATAATTTCCCTTGAAAATTTTTTCTGGTAGTGACACTGGTATATATTTTTTATAAAATTGTAGCCCAATCAGAAGATTGAATTGTGTTCGGCTTTTTAAATTTTCCTATTGGATTGGATCGAATTCAAGCCATCCAGAAAATATTTGCACGCAGATTTTCATCCGAGACTAGTGGATTATTGGTTTTAATAATATTTTAATCTTCACAAAAATACCAATAGAATAATAGAAAGGTTACCAAAAATTTTTACGGTGACTTATTGCTTAATTATATTTTGTGTTTATTAAGAAACTTGTATTATTAAAATCTGCTAATCGCTCTAATATGATATTAAATAACGTGTACTTTTTATGTTCATGGTTATTTTCATGTAAAAGTTGTAAGTAATATTATATTATTATAAACAAAATTATTTAAAATGTAAGAAATATATTTAAATATATTTTAATATATTAAATATTTTTAAAGTTGGTAACATTAAAACTTTACCCCTTTAAAAGTTTACACTAAACCCTGTGTATATGATAAAGTTGCACTTTTTATAAGAATTTATAAATTAAACTTATTTTGAGATTCTATATTCCACTAAATTCGTGTTAAGAAATTGACGACTAAAATTGGAAGAGAACTCCAATTCCTAATGCACTTGTGTAATACAAGTTTTTCATATCCTAAAAATGATTCATTTTGGATATACAGTCGTTGCAGGGGTTTATTTCACCATTGGGAATAAGATCTATTCGATAAAAAGTATTTTAATTTGCTACTATCTATGCAATGCTTTTTTTATGGCTCCTAAAAACAAACGAACTGTGACTTGTACCTTTGTCATAAAGAAACAACCATTAGTAATACCCAGTTCATTAGTCACTTACAGCATTTTAATTTTTGGTGCATTTAAATTTCATACGTATTCTTAATTCATTTGTACCCTAATAGAGTGATGGTATATTCGATCCGCAGATCTCAAAAATTTTTCCTACTCTGCTGTCCCCTAACGGATTAACAAAATATCACACTTATGCAGAATACTCTGAAAATACTTTTTTAAGCCTTTATCTAACCTAAAAACATTATTAATAAATCCAAATCATGCAATTTATATAATTTTCAATACTCAAAAATTTTGAGGAATGTACGTTCATTTTAAATACCAACATTTTAATGTATAATACATTTTTCAAGTATTCCTTGTGCTTGTAACATGTTTAGGAATATTTTCCATAATAAATTAATTTTATAATGCAAAATGTGAATAATTAAAATTTTGTAGGCTGAGTAATGTATTTTATTTAATAAATAGAGTAAAAATAATTGTTAGAGTTGATATAATTAAAAAAAAGTATTCGTAACTCAAGTATGCAAATACTTTATACTATGCATAAGGTAGTGGGACTTGCTACTAATATAAAAATTAGCCTATCTCCCCCTTCCTCGAAAAATTTTGAAAAATCATTTGTATTTATATATAAATATATATACAAATCACACACAGAATCAGGTTTATTTATTTGTAAATAAATTTATTTGTAAAATTGTAATTACCGATAACATTAGGGTTTTAGAAAATACCTTCAGACTGAGGATAGTATAATTTGTCATATTAAGTGGTACTAACTATTGTTCAATTCCTGATAAAAACTTAAATAGCTGGTATTTCGGGCAATGGAATAAATTTATTTTTTTTAAACTAAATATTTGACAAACAAAAAATTTTAGGAAAATCCCCATTTTATTAACAATAGTTTCCTTTCATTCTCACTGAGAAATCTTGGACGAAATTTCTTTCTATTTACTATCTATTATTTAATGACTGAATTTAAAACAAGAAATACTACAGAATATGTAAGATTTTATCTATTCTATGAAAATTAATTTCCTTTATTTTACATTATATTGATATTGTATTTTTTATTACAACACCTACACTGTTTATTATTTATGTTGATAACGGTATCATAGTTTATTATGTTTGGCGAATCATCAAATTGGTAGTCGGTTATTGGTTTTTAAGAAGACGTGTAATTTTTGAAAAATACAATTTTTTCCTGACGTAGTCAATTTGAAAACGCGGTTTCGAGCAGTTCATTTTTCGATAACTTTATTTATTATAAAACATGGCTAAAAACGATTCAAATACTAGTGAAAATAAACCCATTACAATAAACAAATGGGATTACCTAGCTTTGAAAAATACTTTGGATGATGCTGTCAAAGAAGTTTTTATTACGAAGTATAACCACGTTGAAAATTTTTCTCTTATTGATTGTCGTTTGTTAATATGTACTTTTGCTGTTTTGGTTGCTGGTTATGCACTTGTATGGGATTACTTCAACCCATTCCCTAAATCACGTTATGTTCTTACTGTTTGTGTTGCTCTATATTTTGTGACAATGGGAATAATAACATTATATACAACATATAAAGAAAAAGGTATATTTGCTGTGACATTAGAAAGAGATGAAAGTGGTTATAATCCAGATGCTGTATGGGAAGCAAGCAGTTTTATTAAAAAGCATACAGGTGTTTATCATTTGAATCTAACAAGGAAAGATCCAGTTGGAGGTGTCGTAAAGGAACGTGAAATTGCCAAATCAGTTTCCCATTTCTTTGACATGGATGGTACTTTATGTGAAAATGTAGTTGAGCAAGAAGTTACCAAATTGCGAGATGGTATTTTGAAAAATAAAAAAAGCGAGTAATTCAAAGTTTTTGTTTAAATAATTACCTATATAGGTTCCTAATTATGTTTGTTTAAATAAAATTATTTTTTAAAAATGTTTTTTTATTTGTTTAATAATTTATTTTATTAATATTATTCACAATGAATTTGTTTTAAAAATCTAACAAATCAATTTTATCAAATTATCTAGTTAGCAAAAGCAAATTAAAAAATTTGATACAAGTCTAGTTTACCAAGCACCTATTTTTCCAATTTTTTTTCTTCATTTTTTAAAGCTGTTTGAAAAAATTGGCAAAAACAAATAGTTTAAAATTTACAGCATCTTTAGTTGTTTCTGATTGGGTGAACAATAAATAGCATAAAATTATTGAATAGATTTTCCATGAAAAAAAAAAACATATCTGAGGACGGTGCAGAGATAGTCTTTTTCTTTTATTATAACTTAATAAAAGTAAAACAAAAAAATGAACTGTAAAAAAATTAATTATTGGCAAGGCAAATAAAGAATTATCTATATCTGCCAGCTTTTGTGACCAGTTTGAGCCTCTATAGGACTTTCAATTAATATTTTTTATTATTGAAATTGTTATTATTGAAATAATACGACAATCAATTAAATACTCATTTTTATACTATCTCATTTTATTTGTTAACTTTAATGTTAAAACAATGGTAATTATTTCTCTCTCTTTCCCCTTATCTTTATCCCAATTATTTGGTTTTGGTCACCTGTACTCTGAAATTCTATTGGACAGAATCTTCTACGTTATCTATACACAATTCGTTAAATATAGTCATTTAGTATTTATAAAAAAATTGTAGTTCTTATAATAAAAATTAATACATTTTTTTATAATGTCCTGACTAAATTTAATCATAAAATTAATAGAATTTCTTGTTTTTTCTGAAAGTAGAACACTTCATTTATAACAAGTATACATTATTATACACTAGCATTTAAATTAATTTCTTTATTAACTGATTCTCTTAATAGTTTAATCACTTGAGGCGGATTTTCTGCTTGAATAATAGCTGTGCCTGATACAATCATATTTGCACCAGCCTAAAATAAATGAAAACAGTATTAATGTAATTAAAAAATTTATTTTACTTGTATTAAAATTTTTTCTTTAATTATTACCTTTGCACAATAATCAATTGTATTAGGACCAACACCCCCATCAACTTCAATATCTAAATTGGGATAATTATTTCTTAACCATTTAACCTTTGGCATCATATCTTTCATAAACTTTTGTCCTCCAAATCCTGGTTCAACAGTCATAACTAAAACCATATCAGCCATATCTATAAAGTCTTCTATCAAAGTGACTGATGTATTAGGTTTTATTGCAAGACCTACTTTCATACCAGCTTCTTTAATTTTACGACATACTAAAGGGACATCATCACATGGTTCAGTATGGAATGTATATTGATTTACTTGAGCGTCAGCCATGGGAGCAATCCACTAAGGTTATTTATTGTTAATAATAAATAGAAACTACCATAATCTATGAGTTATAGATTACTCATTTAAAGAAATTTAGTTATGTTTAGAAAATATTAATCAGCGATAGTTTTTTTTATATATATAAATATATGATGAAATTACACAAATTTCTATGAATTTGGATTATAAAATCAAAGTTAATCAGTACTAATATTAACTTTTAAGAAATAGTCACTTGAGTTAAAACATGTAGTTTACTAAAATTGTTTATTACATACTTTTTATGTTATATTAAAACGAAAGACATAATCAGTTGTGTTCTACTATTGTTTAAGCTTAATTCATGTGTGAATTGGAATTATAGACATATTTGAAAAGAAAACTAGTGATTGTGTCCCAGCAAACATTTTTAATTAAATTTTATAATTGACTGGACCACTGAATACACTAGCAGCATAATTTACTTTTAAAATATTACTACTGATTAATACATAATTACATTTTAATTATAATAAATAATCTATAAAATATACTATCAATTCATATATGATAAAAAAATACAAATTAATTACTTGAATAGGATTTTGAACCATCATATGAGTTTCTAACATTGCATTAGGCAATTTATTTCTTAAACATTTAACAACAGGATGTCCAAATGTCAAATTAGGTACAAATATTCCATCCATTACATCTAAATGTAAATAGTCTGCTCCGCTATCTATCAACCGTTGTGACTCAATATAAAGTTGCGATAAGTCTGCATTTAATATGGATGGTCCAATTTTGCAACATAATTTAGGCATTTTCTGAAAAATATAGAATAATATAATTTTTTTATTATATCAATAAATAATTGGGTGAAATCTACCTCTTTAAATAAAATATTGATTTGTCATATATATATATATATAATAAGATATATAAAAACGATTAAACCAGATGAATAAGCTTTAAATTTTGCACATATTTTAATACCATTAAATTAAATTAGAAAAGATAAAAAAATATGTATATATTTATATTTTTTTTCATTTTTTATAATGATTTAATATGTTAATTAATGCTTAATAAATAATTAGTAATTGTTTCGAAAATTAGATGAGATGAAAAAAAATCTGAAGCTATATAGGAATTGCTAACTTCACACACATCTAGATTCGTAATTAGTGTATGAATTCACCTAAAACTTGTATACACAAAAAATATTTCATTACTTTTTATCCGGTGTAATTGAATAATTTATTATGTTCAATAAATTTATTGGATAAATTACTTCAAAATTTTTTTTTATTAAGAAGCAAAATTTAATATTAGTATTTGAAAATAAATAGTGGTTAAGGTTTAGAATATAAATGGACTTACGTGAAATAAAATAGGTGTTCCTTTTTAAATTCGTAAATTGCTCACACGAATGTCCTAAAAACAATTATGAGAAAAAAACCTTATACTAAAAGTATTGAACTATGACCTCAAAGAAAATTAAAGTAATGTAATTCAACATACTTCGTTTGAGATATTGCTGTATTGTTATCATAAGCAACGGTAAATACATTCGGGTATCAATAGTATTAACATCATAAAATAATTACTCTATGATTAACATCCAAACTCCTGTTAACGATATGTATATTACAATAGGTAAGGTGAATTTATATACCTCGACCATTCTATAATACGATCTAAAACTAACATTGAAAATTAAAGCCTTGAATTGTACGAAGGCTGTGTGACGTTGCGGTAATAAATTTTATTATCCAAATTTTGTTCTATGTTTTAAGAATTTACTTTTTGATAACAAATTCCTATTATATAACCTATGTATAATTTGCTTGTGTGACCATATTAGAGTTCAATATCGTAGTAATTTTGTCCGTTATTTAGTTACTAATTTTATACATTTTATATCTATAAATCTTTAAAAGTTGTAAAACTATTACATGACTTGTTGCGAAATTTATCATAGTAAAACAGCTGTTATCTAACATATGCTTTAAATTATCAGAAACATGCCTGATTGGTTGACCTTTTGATCATAATAATCTAGTTCATATAAGGCGCAGTGAAGTGAAGTACAATAGTCGAAAGATTGTGGTAATTTACTTCAAGGTATGCTTGTTTTTTATTGATATTACAATAATTTGAGAACTCATGGAGGATAAAATTTTATGTGATAATAATTCGTAGACTACCGAGGAAAATAATAAAAACAGTGATTAGGACAAATATTTTAGTGACGTCAGTACTGCAGAAATATCTGTTAACGTACTAATTGATCAAAACCAAACCTGAGGAGTTTTCTATCTTAATTCTCTGTATGTCTATTGTTTGCGTTTCTATCGTTTCAACTGCGTTTGAAGCTTCGCTCGTGAGATATTCAACTAGTTTTCAATCAAATTTTTGTTCTAATTATTCGCTGTGGAGGTTTTAAAGGTAATACGTGATCATGGAGATGATATCAAGTAGTAAAAACAGTAGTAGTAATTTATTATCCATAATGCGTAATTGGCAATCTGTTTGTGACGGTAACGGTAACTCTTTCACCGATTCCGAGCCATCTCAGTACTCTATCTCTCTTTGCCCTGGGCCTCAGTGGTGGTCCTGATGCCCCCCATGCCGCAATAGTAGCCAAACGCAACAGAGAGGGCAGTAGCGGCATGGGCAACAAAATTCAATCGGAGCTCTCTGTACTGGATTTAAAACCAGTGCAAGAATACGAACTATTGGAAGACGTCAATAAACATTACATGGTTAGGATTACATTTAAAATGCAAATCACTGCCGATGTTGATATACAATGGGACACTATATTATCTGGTCGTAAGCTCTATATACAGGTAAGAGTTTGTCATGAAAGTAAGTAATGTAACTAGAGATATGCTATTTTAGTATACATTATCAATTTTTAATATATGAAAATGCATTACCTTCATAGTTTTATAACAATAAAAATTGTTAAATATTAAAATACAGAATTATCTTTAATTAGATCGCATTTATATTATTTTTTGAAACTTATTTCAATGTAGTAGTATAATTTAATTCAAATTTTAACTTAATTAAGACCCTTTTTAACCCATTATGCTCTAACACACCCATATGGTTTTACGGGAAATGATTTTTAGTGTAGTCATAACACTGAATAATTATTTTAAGACAAACTATAGTTAATTTTTAAAAATTAAATTCAATCTTATTAATTTAAATTAAATTAAAAACACTTTATTGATTTTCTCCTCCTCTGATAAAAAGCAATTATAATATATTATAAAACTGTAAATTTTGTTTTATATAATTAAAAAAATAACTTTGTTTTGTTATAATTATAATAATAACAATACAATTTATATTAACCCATATAGTTTAGCTAAATCAAAATAAATTTGTTCATATTATAAAAGGTTTATTATTAAAATTTAAACTGCAATTTATATATTTTATTGACGAAAGATGAGCAGTAGCACAGACATCTAAAATAGTTTTTTAAGTATACAGTTAAGATAAAATTTTGTTTTTATGCAAGAAATTTTATAAATGAAATTGATACAACTAGATTCAATAATATAATTGTACTATGGCCACAGACCTAAGGCCCTCTATAATGATTTTACATAAAATAAAAATTTAGTTTAAGTTATCTTAACATAAATACTCAAATTTAACTATCCTTAATAATGTAGCTTTTTTTTTTTGAAAATTAATTTATAATTTTATTTATTTTTCCACTTAGTTAATTTGAAATTTGTTTCTTACTTTGTTAGACTTTAAATTTTTTGTTAGGTGGCTGATGCACAAAGACCAGTTGGATCAAAGGAAGGATTTTTGGCAATGTTGGAATACGCAGAAGAGTATTTAAATGTATCACATATCATTGTTTGTTTTGCCAAAAAACATCCCGAAAGAAATGTGTTAGTCAGAGGTTTTATGTTCTTGGGATTCACTTTATTGCCACCAGGTCTAAATAAAATTGTCCCACATTCTGCTATAGATAACTCTAACCACTATATGGTTTATGATGTCGAAAAATAAATTGTTTATCTTCTTAAGCTCTCAAAAAGAATTTTTTCCATAAATAATAAATAACAGCATAATTAAATCAGTAATAGTATTTAAAATATTGCCTCATGCTGCTATTTGTCCTCTTTGTTGTTTTTCATATTTTAATCTTATATGTAAAATTATTAGAAATTAATTTAAAAAAAAAATTATTCGTGAAATAAAATTAAAAATAATTATTTCAATTTTTTCTTTTTGTTATTTATGTTGTCATTAATTAAAAAAAAATTTTTTAATAAAATTGTACATTAACTAATTACATTTTTTTTAGATATGATTCAACTTTTTTTCTAGATTACACTTATATTTATAAGCATTTAAAAATAAATAATGTATAACTATATAATTAGATTGTAATTTTTATTTTTCTAGATTCCTTTCCCTTAAATTTTTAGTAATTTATTTTTGAGTTTAAAGTTTTTAAAGATTTACATTATGATTTTTATCAAATATTTTTTCAAATACAGATTTTAAAATAATTTAATATTAAGATGACTAATGACTAAGGCCTTTTGCCTTGTCTTAACTATGTCGTATAGTCATAGAATTTAATCAATTAGCTAAATAAATTTCACATACAAATTAATTGATATTGTTAGATTTGGGGATAAATTAAATATCTGTAGGATTAAATCCTTTTTTATTGGTTATTAAAAATTATTTTGGTATTTGTTTCCATTGAAAAATACTGCCTGTGCCACAGGTAAGATCACAATATTGGTGTTATAAAAGTATGAATACTTTGATGAATAATTTGTGTATGGGAATTTTTCAATATAATTTAAATAAAAATATATTTTTAGTCTATTAACTTAAATTATATAGAATATTATTCATTCTGCTTATTAAAGGAAGTTTCCTAAAAACTTTACCCAAATTGTAAGATAATTATATACATCTTGCTTGAAGGACTCGATTCAATCATAAATACTCAAAATTAATACTAAATTATAAAACTAATGTAAGATTAATAAAGTAAAATGCTACATGTTAATATCTAGATGCCAGCCAAATTGTATACAATTTTTTTTGGAGTATAGTAAGCTAAGATAAATACTTGAAATAGTACCACTATAATTCAGATACATATTATTTTTATACTTCATAATATTCGAAAATATTAAGCAATAAATTAAGTAGTAATAAGATAAGATAAAACCTAAATGAACACTAAATATTCAATAACATGAGAACTACCATTATCGAAGATTTGTCTGTAAACAGTAATTGAATTTCACTGATCAGAATTATATTAGTTATTACTTACTGTAAAAAGTAATTATTAATATTACATTATGTAAAAAAACATTGACTAATTTTAAGTAGAAAGTATCTTCAACGCTATTGTTAGCTCTTTACTAAACGATTGAGTCAATTATTGCACAATATTTTATACGGTTATTACAACATTTTATATAAAGTCCTATCAATGCATTAATATGTTTTAGAATACTTTAAAATAAATAAATCTTATGTATAATTATGATTCCATCACTAATAGACTGTGAATAGTATATTAAGGTGATCGTAAGCTACATGGGTAGGTTTTTTTTTTAATAATATTTAGAAGTGCCACCCCTTAGAATTGTTCGAATACCCAAAAAAAAAAATTGGTAATCATTGTCAAACTCTAAGGCGTGCTCCAAGAGGGTTAAAAATGATACCCTAAGGGTAGATTTTTAGTTATTTTTGTCTATCTCAAAAACAATAACTTTTATGAAAATGTTCTATATTTACCGTTGAAACTATTAACTTAATTTATTTTATAAAACGTTCACAGAAAAATTGTTTTAAATTAAATTTTCTATATATTTTTTATCTAACGTTTTTTTTTCATTTACTATTCACAGGATACATTAAATAAATTGTAAAATTAATTAAAAAACCCAGCACAGGGGGGTCGCGGCACAGTGGTGCCGTGGTATAGTTGGATCAAGTATAATGATAACTGACAGTGATTAAAATCACTATCAAAAATAAACGCTTCGATGCAAATCTTTAGATAGTGTTTAATTTTAAAAAAATTGGTGTTTTATTCCAAAAGCTACTTGATCTGCTGGTTCCTTATTAATATCTCGATTAAGATAAAGTATGTCAAATGAAAAAGGGTTTATTAAAAAATATTATTTCTCATAAAAAAATTGTGTGGATCCATAAACTTTTCNTATTAAAAAATATTATTTATCATAAAAAAATTGTGTGGATACATACACTTTTCAATAAGTTATAGCATTATAAAGTTAAATATAATATAAAATATAAAATCGAGAATTTTCACTCGAAAATAGCGTTTGATAGCCATTTTCGCCGTGAAGACAAGTCCAGAGGTCAAATTTTTTTTTTTAATTTAAAGTATATTACATTAGCTTTAATTTAAGGTATATATAAAAGTGTCAGTCTTTCCGGAACATTTTTAAAAGTTATGTTGAAAAAGTTCTACTTGCAATACGCATTTTAAAAGGTTTCAACCCCCTTTGTATAAAGGGAAATGGTCTGATTAAAAAAAAAAGTATGTTGAATGAAAGAAGTATATATAAAGTATTTATCATTAAAGTATAAAGTTGATTCATGCATATTTTAAAAAGTTATAGCAACATAATGTTAATAAATTTAAAATATAATATCAAGAATTTTTTCACAAAAATAACATATTTTTGCATACGGTAGTCATTTTTACCATAAAGACGAGTCTAGAGGTCAAATTTTTTTTTTTCAATTTAAAGTATATTACATTAGCTTTAATTTAAGGTATATATAAAAGTGTCAGACATTCCGGAACATTTTCAAAAGTTAAGTTGAAGAAAAAGTTAATTTTTTGTGAAAAAGTTGTCATTTTAAATCCCCCCCTGTGGGCAGATAAAGGGTCAGATTTACAAAAAAAATATATCAAATAATAGGTCAAGACATCAAGCATCTATAAAAAAAAGTTATGGTAATTTTAATTAAAAAAATTAGCGATTTTTAAATTTGTAATTTTTTGGGGGGTTTCCCCCATTGACGGGGAACGAGGGAAATTTTTTCAATTTTTGAGGGTAATGCCTTCGACTAGATATGATTTGTGATCTTTTGACGTATCGTTGAGAGCTGAGAAAAAGTGGTAACAGACACAAAAAAAAAAAAAAACACATCATAGTAAAACCAATACCTTCGCATCGAAGCTAAAAAAAAATACATATTAGTATAACCAATACCTTCTCAGCTTCGTATCGAAGCTAATAAAATATTCAGACTTACATATTAATAAAATACTAAGAACTACTTTACAAATAAAAAAACGTATAAAAAATTAAACTAGATATTAAAAAAATTTCTTGTTTTTAGAAGTCTTGATATAAAATGTTTTTATTTTTTGTAATTAGGAAAACAACACCGATATTCTGTAACAATCTGTAGTAGGTATTGTTTTTGTGCTTCATCTTTTGTTAAAATACCATTATATTCTTCGATGAGCTTCACACCACTCTTTGCCAAACCATTTACGGCTTTTAAATTATTTACAATTTCTTTTACTTTTCTATATTGATTGTTGTCTTTCCATATCAAAGTATCTAAATTTAATAAATCAGTTTCAATTTCAAACCTTTCAAAAGTTTTTTTTGATTCCGTTGAAGTGAAGTCTTCAGTATTTTTATTTTGATATTTATAAATTCCATTTAAACCTAAAACTACACATTTGTGCGTACACGGAGCTTCTTCGCGATTATTAAATGAATTCATTATTTTAATTTTGGTATCTTCAGATAAATTATTATCAAAAAATGCCAATGCTGCTGTTTCAGATACTAAATACCATAAGTGACCGGACAGGTCTTTTAAAACTACTTTAGAAATATCTATATCTATTGTTCCATCTTCAATCATACTTTTTATAAATTGTAAATCAAAATTTGACGCTAATGAAGCAATAGGTGAACTAAACCATTGTATAATATATACACTTATTTAACACAACGAACGAATATCGTTAAATACTTTGATTGATAATACAAACTGATCTCTAAACAAAATGATTTTTAAATAATAAAGGGCCTTGCCCATCAAACGAGTAGGATGAATAGACACAGGAAGTCTAAAATAAATCGCATTTAGAGGTGTTTCACCAAAAAATATTATGACCAGTTCTAAAAGTTTCTTATTGACCATCTCGAGGTTGGTATTGGATCAAAACTAAATTTCAAAATATCATCTTTTATTATTTTTAATTTTTCTTAAACAATAATATCTTCCATTCAATTAAATAATTTTACCAGGACTTTTGAAATTTATTGAATATAGGAACATCTGGAATAGATGATGAATTAAATTTGATTTCAAAAACTTTTTTTTATAAAATTTCAAAAATGTGATAGCTACACGGTAAATACAAAATATTACGCCCCAACATTTGCTCCAATAATATGCAGGCACCTTTAAGTCTACCTGTATTAGAAACTGTTGTGTCACAACATAATGATTTTACTTTTTTAGTTATACCTTATTTTTCAATTGCTGCAAAGACAGCTATTGCTTGACACTCCTCCGAACCAGATGAAATTTCAGGTACATCGAGTAGTTATTCTACATTATTATATGACATAATTATTGGTAAACTTTCAACTAATTGTTTTCTTGATAATGAAAGAAGAAGTTTTCCATCTTTCTTTTGGAGTATATCAGATAAAAACATGTAATAAAACGTTTAAAAATAATAATCAATAACTTTATCTTGTGAATGACTATTTTGTAAGCCTATAAGCATAACGAATTTTGTGGTATTTAAATTTATGAAGATTTTGAGAAAACCGTATAATTTCATAGAATAATCGACATACCTTATGAATAGTAAATGGTAAAAAAAAAAACGTCAGATAAAAAATATATAGAAAATTTAATTTAAAACAACTTTTGTGTGAACATTTTTTTTCTACATTGGACGGTTTATAACCATATAACCTGGAAGGTTACTTAGCACAAATTTTGAAAACCTATACTGGAAAAACATCTTCCTATGTAAAAAAACTCGACTGATTTTGTGGAAAAATTGCAACAAACTAACTGGGAAGACGGAGACATTCTGGTCAGCTTCGACGTAGTCTCGTTATGTACAATGATACCAGTAAAGGACACACTGAATATCATAAAAGAACAACAATGGTTAAACGAAAAACTACATAGTTTACTGGAATTGTGCACCAAAACAATGCAAACATGGATAAATCCTCAAGCTTTTCAAATAATATGATAATCTATGAAAGTTTCAACATAATCATAATATGGACTTGGTATTACATCTTCAATCTGATGATGAAAAAGATATTTGTGTGTATATTTATTTGAAAAATTCTTAATTTGTCAAAAAGTAGTCGAAGAATCAACAACATCTATTGATGTAATTAACTTTATGAAGAAAAGTAATGGAGCTTTTCCGAACTTAGCCATTGCTCCTAGGATTTTATTATGAGTCCCAATAACTTAATCTACTACAGAACGCAGAATAAATACAAGAAATTAAAATAGAGTGTTGAAAATTACGTAGTTTGTGGATTTTCCATAATACGCAAATTGTAAATTTTGTAAATTCCATAAGTAGCGTTAAAATTATTTCTCCATCATAAAATTTTCACTAGACGTTTTAATTGCCTAAAGGAAAGTACTATTTAAAATAGAAAATAATTTGTGTAATGAGATGATAAAGTTGGCTATTTTCAGCAAACCTTGGATGTTCAAGACCGTAAAACGATACAAAAAATTTTTTAAATCGATTCAAATATGATATGGGTTAAAAGAACATTACTAAAAGTTTCTGAAAAGAAAAAAAAATTTTTTGACCTTCAAATTTTGCTATTAAAATACTGCAAAATTTAAGAAATTTAAATCAAAATTCGATATTCAAAAAAATTCAAAATTTATAATCTTAAAAATGAAATTGAAGTACTATTTAGTATGAGTAAAACAGTGCTAGTTCCACAGTGATAGCTTATTTGGATGTGAAGTTATAGGCTCTAGAACATAGGATGTTTTTACATGTTTTTAATTATAAAAAATGCACTATCTGGTAAAAAAAACAATAAAGAAAAAAAATATATATTATTTTTGTTGTCAATGACCTTTAAGAAGTCTATGATACAAATTTCATAAATTTCTGAACTATACCAGCACACACATTTGGTGATTTCACATGGAATGACCCTACCATAACATGGGATATTTATACATAATATTCATATTCTTAGAAGAACATAATCCTTTTCAAAAAAAAAAAAGTAAATAAACATTTATGAGAAATAGTCAATAAATGTATACTGTTTAGTTATATTGTAATACACATGATTTAATCATAAATCAATTAATGGTCACTTTTAAAATCACTTTCCGAGAAGAAACCTTGTAAATTTTATTTGTCATATTTTTTTATTCTAATCTTAATAACTAATCGTATTGTATAAACCCTAATCCTAAGTATAAAAAAATATTTTAATGTTATATAAAATGTCAAAATGATTTGTGTACTATTTATCTGTAATAACTTCTATACTTTATGATTACTTATTAATAAACAATAATATTGTAAGAATGATTTTCGGGAGTATTATAAAAATGCAGAGTAAACCCTTACTCTGGCCTGTTCTTATCGTATTCTAGGCAACGTTATCCAAACATTGTAATTATGAATTATTATCGAAGTTTTTACGTATTAAAGTTATGAACTAAATCGAACTATGTTATTTTATTTATCAATCATTGATTAATACTATTATTTAAGATATTATAAAAAGCAAGAAAATTTATCAGGTAAGATTTAAAAATCAATAAGAGTCTATATTTATGTTATTTTTTGACCCTCGAATCCCACCCCGAATTTAAGTAATCCTCACATTTACACATTTTATTCTATTCACTTCTCTTTATTTTATTATGTTTTGAGCAACAATACTGCCCAACGACTGTATCTTATATGCAATGAAAAAAAATGGTTACTGTAAATGATACAAGTAAAATATGCAAAAAATTATGTTTTGTTCAAAATATATAAAATTAAATATTGCCGACGTATTAACTGGGATATAAAATAAACTTCGACCGAAAAATTGTTGGGTAAAGTGACAAAAAATTCACAATTGTATGAAAACCATTAATTTTACCTAATTTATTCCCGCAAAGGTCACACTGAATATGTTTTGTTCTTTAAAAAATTATTATCACAAATAGTTGTTAATACTTATGTTTGCTTACATTAATAACAGATATTTAATTTTCAAATTTACGAAAATTAGCTTAAAATTAATCTTTAAGTACTTTGCTGTTCAATTTATTCAAAAAAATTAATTTATTTTTAATTTTTCTTTAAACCCGAATAATTACTACTCTAAACATGGAAAATTCGGGAATTATATCTTCTAATGTTGGTTCTTTAGAAGATGAAGCACGTAAACGAAAAGAACGTTTAGCGAATTTAAAAAAATCACTGTCCAATAAAAATGAATCGACGAAGAGTGAAGAAAGAATTGAAAAATCTCTACCTAAGTATACATGCTTTAAATTTTATCTACCAATTTTTATTAATATAAAAAATTTAATTTGTAGACCAAGATTTAAAAGTTACGTACCAGAGGATGAAGTCCTTAAAGAGACACTAATTCAAACACCTCAACCAGGTAATATAGTTGCTGAAGTAGAAGATCAATTAAAAGCTGGAGAAACTGTTTTTACTGTTCAAGAATTGGTAATGATAATAATTACTCTACTGATAAAGAATTGAATACTATTTAATTTATCTTATATATAAGTTGATCCTTGAATCATGAACCAATCATTTACTAGTAAGATAATAAATTTGAGAATTTTTTTTTGGTATTTTACACTTGCATGTAATTTTTGGTTTAACTTTTGTACATTATAGGGGTATCAACTTTTTTTTTGTGAAATAGAAACATACATTGAGTGTTTTTAACACTAACCACTTAGTATATAGAGAGATAATTTTATTAACTCCTTATGTATTTACTAGTTAATATATTTGTATATTAGGGTGACCCATAGCTATAAAATAAGAATTATTTTTTGAAATTCATTCTTCTCACCTCTCAAAATTATTCTACTATAAAAGAAAAAGTTTTACAAAATTATTTCATTATTGATCAATTTCAACACATGACACAAGAGGGTGAAAAATTGAATTCTAAAAGTTGTATCAAGTTTTTAGTAGATAATTAAAAAAATACAACTCTTACGTTAAAAATGAATATAACATAAATTAAAGATTTAAAAATTGTCTATAAAAAATATTTCCTTGCAGATTTTATTATAAATTATGATTTTGACCATAAAAAAAAAATGATTAAAAAAATTTTACTTCATCCAAAAATTTCTGCCCTTTAAAAATATTTTTATGTTTAATGACCGTTTTTCATATGTATAAATGTTTCATACAAAAGTTATTTATTTACTTACATTTACAAAAAATTATATTCAGTAACAAATTTGTATCCCCGACCTTTTATCTAATGTCTTAAATTTTATAAAAATTTCTAAGGATCTTTACTAGTTAGAATAAAATATAATAATAATTATCTCATAGTGATTTTAATTACTGTCGCATATCATCTATACTTGTACCAATTGTGCAGGTTTTCACTTAATATTCAAATAACTTTTTAAAAAACTAGATATTTTAGATTTGTATTGAATGATTTTGCAGCAGTGATTTTGATAAGTTACATTAATGAATGATCAGTTTTACCTTCTTCTATTTCCCAAACTTAATATGCTAAAAAGAGTGGTCGCCCTCTTTCATATATTTGGGAGTCAAAGATGTTTTTTGGTTAGGCCAGTGATGAACAGGACTGGTATTATGGGTGGCTTGCAACACCAATACCACCAATGAGAAAATCTCTTGTAAAATATTGTTGGTATCCCAGGGATTAAACCTGGGACTCCGTGCACTGAAACATATGTTCCTACCCTCTAAGCCAGGCTGACTCCCTGGTTACTGACACATATCAATAAAAAATGCCCCAACTCTACTCTACTGATTCCCAACTGTACTTTTTAAAATTTAATTTAAAAATTTTGATGATAGGATTTGAATACATTAGCTCCCAGGAAACCTGATTGGGATTTAAAACGAGATATTGAAAAACGAATGGCCAAACTTGAGAGACGAACTCATAAAGCAATTGCTGAGTTAATTCGAGAGCGACTTAAAGGAGAACAAAATCTTGATTTAGCTTTGGCTGTTAATGAAGGTGCCAGAGCAAATGCTACACTCGATGTTGATGAAGAATAGAACTAATTTTTGACAATTTTAGGAATTTTATATTAATTTTATAAAATTAAGTTAATGAATAATTGTGTAAATAATATGTAAATAAATACTATACATTTAGTTTATTAAAGATTATTATTATTATTTTTAAATAATCAATTTGTTGTTTCTACTTAAAAATAAATAAGGTAAATAATTTTAAAATTTAGTTAATGATAAATATTCCACATAACACAACAATCTATGAAAGTTTTAACACATTCATATCACTTTTTTTCTTGCTACTCCAAAAATTTACCAAAAAAAAAAAAACCAATGCTTTATGCTTGAAATCTTATCTACATTTCAATATTTTTTCTATACTTTTAGCTTTGATGCGAATCTGAGAAGGTATTGGTTTTACTAAGATGTGTTTTTTTATTTATTTTTTTTTTTGTGTCTGTTACCACTTTCTTAGCTCTCACCGAACCGATTTCTTTCAATGATATGTCAAAAGATCACAAATCGTATCTAGTCGAAGACATTACCCTCAAAAATTGATAAAAATTCCCTCGTTCCCCGTAAATGGGGTAAACCTGCAAAAAAATTACAAATTTAAAAATCGCTAATTTTCGAAATTTTTTTTACTTAAAATTGCCATAACTTTTTTATATAGATGCATGATATCATTACCTTTCATTTGGTACATTTTTTTTTTATATCTGACCCTTTACCTGCCCACAGGGGGGATTTAAAATGACATCTTTTTCACAAAAAATTTACTTTTTCAACTTAAATTTTGAAAGTGTTCCGGAAAGTCTGACACTTTTATATATATCTTAAATTAAAGCTAATGTAATGCACTTTATTATGGAAAAAAAAAATTTCGGACTTTATTTTGTCTTCACAGTGAAAATGGCTACCGAATGCTATTTTTGTGTGAAAATTTTCGATTTTGTATTTTACATTTTTAACTTTATTATGCTATAAATTTTTGAAAAATGTATGGATCAATACAATTTTTTCATGAGAAGTAGTAATTATATAAATCTTTCATTCGACATACTGTTTTTTAAATCGGACCATTTCCCTTAATACAGGGGGGGTTCAAATCTTTAAAATGCATATAGAAAGTAAAACTTTTTCAACTTAATTTTTTAAAGTGTTCTGGAAATACTGATACTTTTATATATATCTTAAATTAAAGCTTATGTAATATACTGTAATATTAAAAATAAAAATTTCGGACTTTATTTTGTCTTCATGGTGAAAATAGCTATTGTATTCAAAAATATGCTCTTTTTGTGTTAAAATTCTTGGTTTTGTATTTCATTTTATTATAAGGGGATTACACTGATTTTCATAAATATTATATCAATCTAATTGACATGGTATAAATATAAATTTTTTTGTTTTTTTGAAGTCGAGAAAAATAACTTTAAAATTTGAACGAGCTAAATTTCCATTTTTATTAAGTGACGAATACGACGTACAGTTTCTGAGAAGGTAACATTTGGTCTTTCACGTCTGTGGCACTAAATTTTTCTTAATTCTTTTTGAGTTAGAAAAAAATGTTAAACTCATTTGATTTTTATCTCATTTAGATTGAATAACTTCAATAAATATCAAGGATCCCATTATTGTAGTCTCCTCTTGTGCAGGCACGTAGCCAGAAAATGTTTATTGGAGGGGCCAACAATTTTAGGCCCTCGTATCATTTTCCATAATTTGTTTCCCATGAATAGCTTGTGGCGGGGCTCCCTTCACTCCTCCTTAGACAGTATCACATTCTATGAATCTTAAAAGTTCAAAATTTGTGTTTATTCTTAAAAAATTGGTGGATAATTCCAAAAATTACATGATCAAGATTTTTTTTTTTAATTCATAGTATTTAACATAAGCTTTAATTTGACATGTGTTTAAAGAACGTACTATTTCCGGAACATTTTCAAAATTTAAGTTGAAAAAATTGACTATTGTGAAAAAGTTGCTATTTTTAATACTATTTTACTTACTCCCCTGTGGACGATTAAAGGATTAAATTTAAAAAAAAATTCTATCAAATGAAAGAAAAATACCTAAGGTTTCAATAAGTTATGGCAGTTTTAAGTACAAAAAAACCCGGCACAGTGGTGACGTGGCATAGTTGGATCAAGTATAATGATATCTGACAGTGATTAAAATCACTATAAAAAAAAAACGATTTCATGCAAATCTTTAGATAGTGTTTAAATTTAAAAAATTGGTTGATTACTCCAAAAGATACATGATCTGCTAGTTCCTTATTAATATCCTGATTAAGATAAAGTATATGTCGAATGAAAAAGGGATATTAAAAAAATATTATTTCTCATGAAAAAATTCTGTTGATCCATACATTTTTCAAAAAGTTATAACATTATAAAGTTAAAAATGTAGAATACAAAATCGAGAATTTTCACACAAAAATAGCATTTGGTTGCCATTTTCTCCGTGAAGACAAAATAAAGTCCGAAATTTTTTTAATTAAAAAATATACATTACATTAGTTTTAATTTAAGATATAGATAAAAGTGTCAGACTTTCCGGGACATTTTAAAAATTTAAGTGGAAGAAGTTAATTTTTTGTGAAAAAGTTGTCATTTTAAATCCCCTCCGTGGGCAGGTAAAGGATCAAATTTATAAAAAAAATATATCAAATGAAGAGTAACGATATCATGCATCTATATAAAAAAGTTATGGTAATTTTAATTAAAATTTAAATTTGTAATTTTTTGGGGGGTTTCCCCCATTGACGGGGAACGAGGGAAATTTTTTCAATTTTTGAGGGTAATGTCTTCGACTAGATATGATTTGTGATCTTTTGAAGTATCATTGAAAGAAATCGGTTCGGTGAGAGCTGAGAAAGTGGTAACAGACACAAAAAGTAAAACCAATACCTTCTCAGTTTCGCATCGAAGCTAATAAAATAATGATGTGAACATAAGCTGATTTAATTTTTCAACTTTTAAGCTATTAAGAAAAAATAATTTTTACCTAAATACTAATAACAAATAAGTTATAAAATTTTTTAAAATAAATATAAATTTTAAACAATGTAAAATTTATTTTATTTAAAATTAAAAACAATTCCTGTCTTTTTTTAGTCATATTTTTATTACTATTATTTAGAGCACGCAAATAACAAATTAACAAAAACAAATAAATTACCTATTGTAACTACTAAATCATAAATAAAGAAACAAATTAAAAATAAGATTTATCAAAAAAATTTTCATAGAGTATACTCTATCGAATTTTGTAATTAACTAGATTCTAATCTATGGAGATACTTGGTTGTTTGTATCATTTTTTGGACCAGAGTTAAAAAAAATTTACCTACAACCACTGATATTCCATTTATTATTACGTCTAGAACGTTATCTTTTTCAAATAACGTTTTCTATGTATATAAAAGTGAAAATACAGCCATAATAATAAGTGTATTACTCAATAGTAATCACAAATTAAAAATAATTTCAATGTATATAAGGCCTAGCACGTTTTTGATAATTCGTAAAAATAATTGAGTTTTAAATTTGGGGGGACCGGCCCTGGGCCACATTAAATCAAAGGGGGGCCAGGCCCATCCATGTCTACGTGCCTGCTCTTGTGAGAAGAAATTCATATTAATATTATTTTACTATGTGGTTTTTTTTTGTAGCTATCATTTATTTTCTCAGCTCTCACTTGACCTACTTTTTTGACAATTTTTTTTTTAAATTAACACTATCTAAAGATTTGCATCGAAGCGTTTTTTATGATAGTGATTTTAATCACTGTCAGATATCATCTATACTGGACCCAACTATGCCACGACCCCACTGTGCTGGGTTTTTTTAGTTTTTGCTTGACAACCTCTCAAATAAGTAATTTAATTTTTGTATTCATAGGCTTAAATCTATGAAAAAATGCGTAGTTTTTTTTAATTTTGGGGAGGTGTAAAATTTTTTAGAAAGACAATTGCACTGATTTCTGCCTATACTTATATTAAAGAGGAATGAAACTTGTATAGCCCAGTAGATAACAACCGCATCTCAATACTTAAGTATATTTTTTAGTACAATTTTACTAATTTTTTTAAAACGATAGGTCAATAAATTTTCAAGGATTTTTAGTGCACTAACATCCGAGTCTGAGGAATGAAATTTAAAAATTCTGAACATTCCCATTTAGTAACTAATTAATATTATTATTATTAGTTCTGACTAAGTACAGATCTGTTCTAAATATCGAAATTTATTTTCAAAATTGACGAAAAAAATTTAATATTGAAGGTGACCTCTACTTTCACTAGGTGAAATTACTTAGAGTTTCCAAAATCCTACTATAGTAGTATACATTGTGTAGTTAGTTTATAGCAAAATTAATAAAAGAAAATTTTCTATTACCCATTTTTTAGACTTCATTGAATACAAAGTATAAAGCTCAAATAAAGCAATGTTTAAGTTATATTTAACAGTAATTATTTTGATGTAATTGTAACTTGCATTTGTCTAGATTTCAACTATGCCAATAAAAAAAACAAATAGTTATTTCCCTCGAGTTGTTTCTTTTGAACATCAACCAAATTTTAAGGTAATATTATTCTTTAATGATTCTAGATTATTTAAACTTTATTACTTAATTCGTCGTATATCATATTGTGAAAAGTGTATCTGGTGTAATATATATTTCATCAATAAATATAATTAAAAAATTTATATAAAGTAATAGTTAAGAAATGTTTTCTTGTCAACCGATTTGTCTTAAAAATAATTTTTTAACATCTCTCTTAATTTATCATTCATGTTTTTATTTATAAACTATTAACCAAGAAAACTTGAATAAGATAAATCATTAAGTAGCAATATCAGGGTACTTAGTCTTATGGAAAATTAGAGACTTATTCATTTTTATCTACTTGAACAACTTAAACAAACGCTTTTTCTACTATATAGAGCGGGAAAATATAGAAGTATTCAATAAACTACATTAGTGGTAATAAAGGTAACTGAGAGTGTTATAACATTCTCCATAGATTATATCAGTTACGAATAGGTGATTTTTTATTAATTAGGAAATATCCCTCTCGGACCCTTTTTACATTTTTATTTAATTATTTTTGATTCTTTATTATTTATAAATAAATGTAAAGAGAAATCTGAGGACCTCGCTTATAAAGTAAATTTTTACACGATTGAAGAGTTCACCCAAAAAACTTTGGTTTCCTGGTATCCTATTTGCTTTAAGCACAGAATCACAAAATACTGGTTCACTTTAGGTCGAAATTGTGGTTCCCATTCCATAAGAAATAAAATAAATTTTTTAAGTATCCATTCTAATTTTATATATTTTTTGTCTTAACTATACAATATCAGAATAGATTATTCTTATAACATTTTCAAAAGTTAAGTTGAAAAAGTTGCTATTTTAAAACCTTCCCTATTAATCCCTAATCCCTATTGACTGGTAAAGAGTCAAATGTACACAAAAATATATCTAATAATAGGTAAATACCTAAGGTATCTATAAAATATATATATATATTAGTTGTCCATTTTTAAAAAAGTTGTGGCAGTTATAAAAAAAAAAATTGAAAAAATATCGAAAATTACCGATTTTTATAAATGTAATTTTTTGGGGGATTTCCCCTATTTACAAGAAACGAGAGAATTTTTTTCAATTATTGAGGGTAATGCAGTGCTCGAATTGGGGGGGGGGGGGCGGGGGGGG